>NC_092373.1:7727090-8006465 GCF_030028105.1 Mobula birostris
GGATTGAACTGTCTCCACCTCTTTCTGTAGACTTTTCCATACCTGGGTATTGATGTTTCTGCACGAGTCTGTGATGCTCTCCATTGTGTTTCAGGAGAAGCTTGTCAAAGTTATAGATGACATGCCGATTCTACACAAACTGCTAAGAAAGTCGAGGCCCTGTTGTTCCTTCTGTGTGATGGCTGGTTCTACATGCTGGTTCCATTCCCCCTGTTGTTTGTCTCCAGATCAACATCTCACTCTTGAGGCTCACACAAAGGAGAAAGACCCCGGACTCTCACCGGTTACCATCCTCTGCAGAAGCAAACCCGAGGTCCATTTTCTTCTGGGCATTTGCAGTAAATACAAAGAAACACAACGGAATCAATGAAGGACTATATCCAACAGGAACCAGGGTGCAAAAGACAACAAACTGCGCAAATACAAAGAGAAGAAAAGAACAAACAAAATAAATAAATAAATAATCAATAAATATTGAGAACATGAGAGGAAGAATCCTTGAAAGTGAGTCCATAGGTTGTGGGAACGGTTCAATGTTGGGGTGAGTAAAGTTGTGTAATGTTATCTCCTTTGGCTCAGAACCTGATGGTTGGGGGGTAGTAACTGTTCCTGAAGCTGTAGTCGTGGATCCTGAGGCTCCTGTACCTCCTTCCTCATGGCAGCAGTGAGAAGAGAGCATGCAATTTCACAAAGAAGTATTGAGGCCAAAATCATGAAGCTTATTGATTAGTTTTCAGGGGAAGATAGTATTGAATGCCAAACTGTAGTCAATGAAGAGCATCCTGATGTATGCATCTTCACTGTCCAGATGTTCTAGAGCTGACCGAAGAGCCAGGGAGATGACATCTGCTGTGGACTTGTTTCTCCAGTAGGCAAATTGGAGGGGATCCAAGTCGCTTTTCAGACAGGTGTTGATGTTCAATCACCAACCTCTCAAAGCGTTTCATCACAGTGGGTGTCACAGCTACTGGACACTAGTCACTGAGCAAGGTTACCACCTTCTTAGGCACCGGTATAACTGATGCCAGCTTGAAGCAGGTGGGTACCTCAGACTGCTGAAGCCAGAGGTTACAGATCTCAGTGAATACTCCAGCCAGCTGACTAGCATGATCAGTTCAGAGTGGCTAGCATAACGCTTTACAGCACCAGCAAACTGTGATTCAATTCCTGCTGCTGTTTGTAAGGTGTCTGTACGTTGTCCCTGTAAACACGTGTGCTCCCTCCGGGTGCGCCGGTTTACTCCCACGTTCCAAAGACGTATGCGTTTGAGTTAATAAACTGTGGGTATGCTATGCTGGAGCCAGAGGCATGGCGACATTTGCAGGCTGCCCTCAGCACAATCTCAGACTGTGGAGTGGTTGACACAAATGATGCATTACACGGTGTGTTGCTGTATGTTTGCCAAAAAAAAAGCTAATTTCTCAATCCTATTGAGAAAGAAAAGTTTAGTAAGGATGAAAGGTGAAATGTATAAGGGGAACACGAGGAGGGACTTTTTCACTCAGAGGGTGGTGAGAGTGTAGAACAAGCTGCCAGTGGAAGTGAAGGATACGGGTTCGATTTCAACAAGTAAGAGAAATTTGGATAGTTACATGGATGGGAGGGGGCATAGGGGTTTATGGTCCGGGTGCAGATTGATGAGACTAGGCAGATTAATGGTTTGACATGGACTAGATGACTAAACGGGCCTGTTTCTGTGCTGTAACACACATCAAAGTTGCTGGTGAACACAGCAGGCCAGGCAGCATCTCTAGGAAGAGGTACAGTCGACGTTTCAGGCCGAGACCCTTCGTCAAGGCTAAGCTTCTTTCAGTTAGTCCTGACGAAGGGTCTCGGCCTGAAACGTCGACTGTACCTCTTCCTAGAGATGCTGCCTGGCCTGCTGTGTTCACCAGCAACTTTGATGTGTGTTGCTTGAATTTCCAGCATCTGCAGAATTCCTGGTGTTTATGTTTCTGTACTGTAGTGCTCTGAATGGGACAGCAGATGAGGCATTTCTAGTGTTAGACTGCCACCTACTGGTAGCTGCAAAACAGTGCCAGTACAGTGCCTTCCTTCCCAGAACTGGGTTGGTTAGCGTTTCTTGCCCATCAGTGCACCTTGAGAAGTTGGGGTGACAACCTTGTTGAACCACCACACACCTTCGAACTGGAGCACCTGTAGAAAAACAACAGTCACAGAGAAATGAACACACACTCTCTCTTCTCCCTTCTTCCAATGGCCAGAAGATACAAAAGCCTGAAAGTACCACCAGGCAAAAAGACAGCTTCTATCCCACTGTTGTAAGATTATTGAATGGTTACCTGCTGTGATAAGATTGACTCTTAGAGTCATAGACCAATACAGCACAGAAACAGGTCCTTCAGACCATCTAGGCTTCAAGCCACGGGCTTGCCTATTGCAGTCCAGGAGAGGAGATACCAGAGGCAGTGTAGTGCAGTGTCCATGCTGGGTTGCAGGTTGCCCCCTCCCATCAGTGCTGCCCCCCAGTGTTCACTCAGTGGAAGATGAGCTGGATTGTGTGTACGTGTGTATGTTTGTCTACAGTCTGCTGAGATCTGCTTGTGTTTCTGATAACACCCGTGCGTCATCAAATTACAGGATATGACACCCAAAGACTTGGACTATATTATATATTTTTGTGTGACTGTATTTTACTGCTGTCTTATATGGGCCATGTGTGCGTTGTGTTGTGTATGACTGATGGTACTATGTTTTGTACCTTGGCCCTAGAGGAACACTTTTGTTTGACTGTATTCATCGGTATTTACATATGAATGAATGATAATTGAAAAAACAACTCCCACTGGCCCAAGCTGACCTTGACTTCTGCCCAGTTCTGCCTACCTACACCTGGACTATACCCTTCCATCCACGTACCTGCCTACCTACACCTGGACTATACCCTTCCATCCATGTACCTGCCTACCTACACCAGGACTATACCCTTCCATCCATGTACCTGCCTACCTACACCTGGACTATACCCTTCCGTCCATGTACCTGCCTACCTACACCTGGACTATACCCTTCCATCCATGTACCTGGCTGCAGTTCCAGGCAGATTTGCCTCGTATATCTCCTTGAAGCATCTGCCCTCTCAGATTAAAGCTATGCCTGTCGTATTTAACATTTCCATCTGGGTACGATGACAATCAACCACCCATACCTCACAATTTTGGATATGGTGATCAGGTCATTTCTGAACCTCTAATACTGCAGAGGAAACAATCCAACTCTGTTTAGATTCCCTTCCAATCCAGGCAGCATCCTGCTGAACATCTACACCAGGGGTTCCCTACCGTTAACCGAGGGGTCTGTGGACCCCAGTCTGGGAACACCTGCTCTACACCCTCTCCAACATTTCCACATCCTTTCTCTAATGGGTGACCACAACTGCAATTTCAAGTTTATGTGAAGAAACTTTAAACAAGCTGTTCGTGTCACTTCTTGAGTTTCAGAGAATGGGAGATGATCTCACTGAAACATAAAAAACGGTTAGTGTTTGACAGTGGGGGTGGGGGACTGGGCAGGGGTTGGGAGTGCAAATGCAGAGATAATTCTCCCCTCAGCTAGGGAGTTGAGGACTAGGGGTCACAGTCTTAGAAAAAGACCATCGAGCACATCTTCCCAAAGCAGTGCCGCCAAAACGCAGCATCCATCATTAAGGACCCCCAACACCCAGGACGTGTACTCTTCTCATTGCTACCATCAAGGAGGAGTAACAGGAGCCTGAAGACACACACTCAACAACAGCTTCATTCCTGTTGCAATCAGATTTCTGAATTGTCTTTGTCTCATTACACTATTTCCTGAGGAGACTGAAGTCCTTTAACATCTGCCGGACGATGCTAAGGATGTTCTACGAGTCTGTGGTGGCCAGTGCAATCATGTTTGCTGTTGTGTGCTGGGGCAGCAGGCTGAGGGTAGCAGACACCAACAGAATCAACAAACTCATTCGTAAGGCCAGTGATGTTGTTGGGATGGAACTGGACTCTCTCACGGTGGTGTCTGAAAAGAGGATGCTGTCCAAGTTGCATGCCATCTTGAACAATGTCTCCCATCCACTACATCATGTACTGGTTGGGCACGGGAGTACATTCAGCCAGAGACTCATTCCACCGAGATGCAACACTGGGTGTCATAGGAAGTCATTCCTAACTGTGGCCATCAAACTTTACAACTCCTCCTTTGGAGGGTCAGACACTCTGAGCCAACAGGCTGGTCCTGGACTTACTTCCATCTGGCGTAATTTACATATTATAATTTCATTATTTATGGTTTTATATTGTTATATTTATACTCTATTCTTGGTTGGTGCAACTGTAACAAAACCCAGTTTCCCTCAGGATCAATAAAGTATGTCTATCTATCTATCTATTTTTTTACATTTTGTTTCTAACTTGCAGTAATATTTTTGTATTGTAATATACTGCTGTCACAAAACAACAAATTGCATGACATATGTCAGCATTAATAGATCTGATACTGAGGTGTATTCATCCAGGAATACAAGTGAGGAAAAATATCTTCACTTCTGAGGATCATTCGTGATTTCTGCCCTGAAGGGCATTGAGACTCAGTTATTGAATCAGAATCAGGTTTATTATCACTGACGTGTTGTGAAATTTGTTGTTTTGTGCCAGCAGTACATTAGCAATGAGAAGGGGACATATTGCAGCCTTTCCTGATCCTGTGGGGTGGTGCCTCCATACCAGACGGTGATGCAGCCAGTTAGAATGCTCTCCACAGTACATCTGTAGAAATTTGCAAGTGCCTTTGGTGATACCCCAATTGTCCTCAAATTCCAAATGAAATGTAGCCACTGCCGTGCCTTTTTTGTAAACTAATATGACAGAGGGATGGGAACCAATGCGATAGAGCTGAGGATGAGCCAGCAGGTTTACAAGCAGATGATGTAATAGGTAATATGAATGTAAGGAATGACAAGCCAATGACTGGGTACAAATGCAGACAGAGCAAAGAGTTAAATTGTACCACAGTGGCAAAATTCAAAAGGGGGAAGAATGGGGGACTGAGGGTGCGTGTTTAAATGTACATAGCTTTCGGAATAAGGTGGACCAACACGTGGTCAATATGACGGTGTGGGCATCACTGAATTGTGACTGAAAGAAGGGAGCTTAACGTCAAAGGATATCGAAAGGACATGCAGGAAGCAAGAAGCAGTGGTGTGGTTCTAACTGGTAAGAGATGGAACTACATCTTTAGAAAGAGGTGACAGGGTCATCTAGAGACCTCAGCCTTGGAATCACACTTTTGTTACCTTTTTTTTTTAATTATTCGCAATTCTTGGCTCTTATTTGTTCAGGGAGTAGATCCATTAAGTTATATTCTGCAAATTTCCAGCATCTGCAGAATTCTTCGTGTTTGCGATACCTTCGTACCTCATCTTTTCTCCCCATATTGCCTTTTTAGTTATCTTCTGTTGCTCTTTAAAAGTCTCCCAATCCTCTGGCTTCCCGCTCATCTTTGCTATGTTATACTTCTCTTTTATTTTTATACTGTCCTTGACTTCCCTTGTCCTTACTCCCCTTATAATCTTTCTTCCTCTTTGGAATGAACTGATCCTGCACCTTCTGTATTATTCCCAGAAATACCTGCCATTGTTGTTCCACTGTCATCCCTGCTAGGGTATCTTTCCAGTCAACTTTGGCCAGCTCTTCCCTCATGGCTCCATAGCCCGCTTTGTTCAACTGTAATACTGACACTTCCGATCTTCCCTTCTCCCTCTCAAACTGTAGATTAAAACTTATCATATTATGGTCACTACCTCCTAATGGCTCCTTTACCTCGAGTTCCCTTATCAAACTCGGTTCATTACACAACACTAGATCCAGAATTGCCTTCTCCCTGGTAGGCTCCAGTACAAGCTGCTCTAAGAATCCATCTGGAATCACTCCACAAGCTCCCTTTCTTGGGGTCCAGTACCAACCTGATTTTCCCAGTCTACCTGCATGTTGAAATCCCCCGTAACAACCATAGTATTACCTTTGCGACATGCCAATTGTAACTCTTGATTCAAGTTGCACCCTATATCCAGGCTACTGTTTTGGGGCCTGTAGATATCTCCCATCAGGGTCTTTTTGCCCTTACAGTTTCTCAGTTCTATCCATACTGACTCTACATCTCCTGATTCTATGTCACCCCTCGCAAGGAACTGAATTTCATTCCTCACCAACAGAGCCACCCCACCCCCTCTGCCCATCAGTCTGTCCTTTCGTTTGGACGTATACCCTTGAACATTCATTTCCCATCCCTGGTCCTCTGGCAGCCATGTCTCTATTATTCCTACAACATCAGGCTTGCCAATTTCCAACTGAGCCTCAAGCCCATCCACTTTATTTCTTATACTTTGTGCATTGGTATATAATACTTTTAATCCGTTACTCTCCTCACCTTTCTCATCGGTTCCTATTGCACTTGGCCATACTCTCCAATCCCTTCCTGAGCTTTCTGCCCTGTTAATTCTGTTGTCTTTCTAAACTTTTCTTATTCTCTCTTTCCCTTTAATTCCATCCTTATATTTCCAGTTCTCCTCGCCCCCCTCCCCCCCACTACTTAGTTTAAACACCCCTGTGTTGCAGAGGCAAACCTGCCTGTCAGAATGCTGGTCCCCCGCCTGTTAAGGTGCAACCCGTCCCTTTTGTACAATTCATTCTTACCAACCAAGAACCTATCAACCTCTGCAATAAATATACTGAATAACTTGGCCTCCACAGCTATCTGTGGCAACAAATTACTCAGATTCACCACCCTCTGCCTAAAGAAATTGCTCCTCATCTCTGTTCCTTGGGGATGTCCTTGTATTCCAAGGCTGTGCCCTCTGGTCCTAGACTCCCCCACAATTGGAAACATCCCCAATGCTACGTAAGTCCTGGCCATTGGCCTATTGATAAAGTTAATGAAAGGAAAGGTCTGACACAGATACAATTGGACCAAATTGCCCCCCACCCTTGTATCCCACACCACCAGGTTCAGGAACAGTTATTACCCCTCAATAATCAGGGTCTTCAACCAGAAGAGATAACATTACTCAACTTCACTCACCCCAACACTGAGCTGTTCCCAGAACCTATGGACTCACTTTCAAGAACTCTTCATCTCATCTTCTTGATAATTATTGTTTATTTTCATATTATTAATTATTTCTCCACTCAAGCTGGTAAAAGTACAGGCATAGCGAAGTATGCTCATTTCCCAATTGCTCGGAACTTTTGGATAATTCCCATAGCGTTTATAGTATTGTGATTTTATGATGATTTACATAGATATTTCTGTGTAGACCGAACTGTTTGATGCTATTGTGTAGTGACTTTGTGATGATACCAGTTGTAGATATCACTATCGGAACAAAATAAACACTGTTCATGTTCCATTATCTTTCAATTTCCTCTTGTAATTCAGCATATTTCTGGAGTTTTTCCACTTATTGATTTCTGCAAGTTATGTGTGTTTGGAATGGTTACATCTATTAAATTAGTTGTTCTTGCTTGCTTATCCTGTAATATTATTTTCTTTTTTATTCTTTGTAGACAGTGTGTTGTCTATTGCACATTGGTATCTGTCAGCCCTTTTTGGGTGTGGTCTTTAATTCTATTGTGTTTCTTGTATTAACTGTGAACGCCTGCAAGAAAATGAACCCCTGGTTTATATATGGTGACCTGTATGTACTTTGATGATAAATTGACTTTGAACTTTGAAATTAGACCTTCACGCTTCATTTCAGAATAAGTTTCAATAGCCACTCCGAGAAAGTTACCACCCATCACCTCTCCAACTTTCCCGTCAAAATGTCTAAATCCCTTCTGTGTGAAGAGGGATGGGTCAGTAGGAAAGGAGCTTCCTTTCAAAACACAAGATATCAATAAGCTTGAAAGAGTGCAAAGAAAGTTTTTAATCATGCGCAAAGCTCAAAGTAAATTTATTATCGAAGTACATATACGTCACCACATAGAACCAGGAAATTCATTTTCAATAGATCCATAATACAATAATAACCATAACAGAATCCATAAAAGACCGCACTTGCAGAAGACAACAAGCTGTACATACACAAAAAGAAAGACAAAATAATAATAAATAAGCAATAAATATCAAGAACATGATATGAAGAGTCCATGAAAGTTAATCGGTAGGCTGTGGGAACGGTTCAGTGAAGTTGAGTGAACTCATCCCCTGTGGTTCAAGAGTCTGATGGTTGAGGGGAGATGACTGTTCCTAAACCTGGTGGTGTGAGTGCCGATGCTCCTGTACCTTCCTCCTGTCAGCAGCAGCGAGAAGAGAACATGGCCTGGCTGGAGGGGTCCCTGGTGATGGATGCTGCTTGTATGCGATGTTGTTTCATGGAGATGTGCTTAGTGGTGTGGGTGGGCTGGGTTTTACCCATTACTTGTTGTTGCCAGGACTTGGGGACCTGAGTTATAGGGAAAGTTAATAGGCTTGGACTTTATTCCCTGCAGCGTAGGAGAATTCAATATTCAAAACTCAAGATTCGGGATTGTTTAATGTCATTTTTTGTACACAAGTATAAAGGAGAACAAAATAATTGTTGCTCCAGGTTGGAAGCAGCACAAAAAGCACAGTAAGGTAACGGACACAATAAATATAAATAGATAAAATAGCTTATATACATAGATTGATTGTATGTCCATAAAGTGACACTAGGCACAGGAGTGTCTGTACATAAGGTGACTGACAGGAAATGATAAAGTAGTGGTGGTTGGGGGTGTGGAGGGGTGGGTTAGTGGGTGGAGGTGTTGATCAGCCTTGCTGCTTGGGGAAAGTAACGGGTTTTGAGTCTGCTGGTCCTGACATGGTTGCTGCATAGCCTGTTCAGTGCAGTTGTTTGCCTTTGTGTTTCATTCTGTTGTTGTTGCTGCTTAGCATTGTGGGAATGCTGTGTTGGCGCCAGAATGTGTGGCGACTCTTGCAGGCTGCCCCCAGCACATCCTCGGCTGTGTTATGTTAACACAAACGACACATTTCACCATCTGTTTGATGTACATCTGATAAATAAATCTGAATCTGAATCTCTGAACACAACTCAAGTGTGGTAGTTTTTCCAAAGCCTTTGGGTACTGTTAGCCCTTCTGAATCTCAACTCATGGGTTAGATTTCACTATAATCATAGTTGCATAGTACAGAAAGAGGCCATTCAGCCCAACTGGTCCATGCTGACCAAAACGTCCATCAAATCTGGTCCTAATTGCCTGTATTTGCCCTAGGTTTCCTATCCATGTCTCTAACAATGTTACTGAACCTGCCTCAACCACTTCTGGCAGCTCATATTCACCACCCTCTGCACGAAGAATCTGCCCCTCAAGACCCTCCCTTCTCACTTAAACCTAGTTTTTGACTAGCTGACCCTGGGAAAAGACCATAAGACATGGGAGCAGAATTAGGCCATTTGGTCCAATCAAGATGGTGCCCGCATACAACGCTACCACGGTCAGTAACTTCTAGATTGACAAGAAAGCAATTATTTCATTTTTTTTATGTCTTGTATGTTTATTTTTTGTATTGAATGCAAATCTGGAACTGTTGAAACCTGCGATTTGCAGTTTGGGTGTTCCAGAGCACTGCAGTCTCCAGGAGGTGAACCTTGTGCCGCGAAGGCCGCGAGATGTGGCGCGAGCTGATGTTCGACTCTGTTTCTCCGATTAAAGCTTCCATTGTGCACTGACTAAAGTCAATGAGGGAGATTGAAACACTGAGGCGAATGTAGAAGGTAAGTGCCAGCTGCCTGCCTTATGATCACTAGTGGGACAGCTCTGCTACCGGAGAGGGGAGACTGTCTTCTGATCGCTCTGTTGCCAGATAGGGGTGACGTCTGTTTTCTGATAACTAATGGGATGGCTCTGCTACTGGAGAGGGGAGAGTTTGCCGCTGTACCTGGAGAATGTAACCCAGGTTTTCTGCATCTTGGGTATGGATAGGGATATGGATTTGGACAACAGACTATGGACCTTTTCTCAGTCTTATAGTTTTTATTTTCCGTGTTTTTTGCCAGTGTTTCTCAATTTTTTTGTGTGCAGGGGTGGGGGATTTGGGGAGGGTTGATGATCATACTGCAGTTCTTTCTCGGGAGAAGAAAAATTTCAGAGTTGTATGCTTTGAAAATAAATGAACCTTTAAACATTTGGACCTTTGAGTCCATTTCGCTATTCCATCATGGTAATTTGTTGTCTCTCTCAACCCGTTTCTTCTGCCTTTTCCCATAACCTTTAGTTCAAAAGTTCATTTATTATCAAAGCATGTATCCATACAACTCTGAAATTTGCCTTCTCCAGGTAGCCACGAAACAAAGAAAGAGCATGAAAGTTATTCAGAGAGAAACATCAAACCCACCTGCCCCCCCAGTACAAAAAAAAGAATAGCATCCCAATTATCAACCCCCAAAATCCCCCTCTTCCAACACAAAACTGAACAGGAACAACCCCTCTCCTGCACAAAAATTAATAGAACATTTACAGAACAAAAAAATCCCAAACATTTTCCCCTCACACAACAAAACAGAAAAAAACACAGAATATGAAAACCATCAGTCTGGAAAAGTCCACAGTCCATGAACACAATAGCCCAATCCATAACGCAGAACCATGATACCATCCTCCGATATCACCCACATTCATCGAAAGAGTGGGATATCACACGAGGTAGAGGCCTACCCACCCACCACAGGCCAGACACAAATTCCTTTGCCAGCAGCGATCAAAAGACGGGCAGTTGGCACTGAAACTCTTGCTGGCCTTCTGCATCCGCCTTGATGTCTCAGTCTTCCTTGGCACTTTAATCGGTGATTAATGGGCACTTTAACTGGCAAACAGCAGCTAAACGTCGGCCGCACCAAGTCTCAAAGTTTCTTCGCACGAGGCCGTCCAAGTACGTGCTCGCTTCCCAGAGACAGGAAAACACTGTCTCAAATGATCTTTGACCCCTGTGTTTTATTCACCTTATTGATGCCCCTCATTCTCTCTATACCCCTCACATCCATGCACCTATCCAAACTTCTTGTAAATATTAAAATCAAACTCACATCCACCTCTTCCGCTGGCAGCTCATTCCACACTCTCACCGCCCTCTGAGTGAAGAATTTCTCCCTCAGGTTCCCCTTAAATATTTCACCTTTAACTCATGACTTCCAGTTCTAGTCCCTCCCAACCTCAGTGGAAAAAGTCTGCATGTATTTACCCTATCTGTATCCCTAAATTTCATAACCTTTATCAGATCTCCCCTCATTCTCCTATGCTTTAGGGAATCAAGTCCTAGCCTGTTCAACTTGTCCCAATAACTCAGTCCCTTGAGTCCAGGCCAAATCCTCATAAATGTTCTTTCTAATCTTTCCAACATAATTACACCTTTCCTCTAACAGGATACACAATACTCCACATGCAGCCTCACCAAAGTCTTGTACAACTGCAATGTAATGTCCCCTGTCTTCTACTCAGTGCCCTGACTAATGAACACCAGTGTGCCAAAAGCCGCCTTCGCCACCCTGCCTAACTGCAATGCCAGTTTCAGCAAACCATGTCCTTGTCATAAGACATTCAAAGTTCAAAGTCAAATTATCAACGGACACATGTCTCACCATATACAAGCCTGAGATTCATTTTCTTGTGGGCATGCACACTGAATCCAAGAAACACAATAGAATTCATGAAAGACCTTACCTTACCTGACAGGACGAATAAGCTAGCAATTTGGAAAAGACAATCAACTGTGAAAATACAAAAAGAAACAAAATAATAATAATAAATACATAAGTAAGTATTAAATATCAAGAACATGAGATGAAGAGTCCTTGAAAGTGAGTCCATAGGTTGTGGGAACATTTCAGTGATAGGGCAAATAAAGTTGAGTGAGGTTATCCCTTCTGGTTCAAGTTATCCCCTGATGGTTGAGGGGTAATAACTGTTCCTGAACCTGGTGATGTGGGACCTGATGATTGAGGGGTAATAACTGTTCCTGAACCTGGTGGTGTGGGACTTGATGGTTGTGGGGTAATAACTGTTCCTGAACCTGATGGTGTGGGACCTGATGGTTGAGGGGTAATAACTGTTCCTGAACCTGATGGTGTGGGACCTGATGGTTGAGGGGTAATAACTGTTCCTGAACCTGATGGTTGAGGGGTAATAACTGTTCCTGAACCTGGTGGTGTGGGACCTGATGATTGAGGGGTAATAACTGTTCCTGAACCTGGTGGTGTGGGACTTGATGGTTGTGGGGTAATAACTGTTCCTGAACCTGGTGGTGTGGGACCTGACGGTTGAGGGGTAATAACTGTTCCCGAACCTGGTGGTGTGGGACCTGACGGTTGAGGGGTAATAACTGTCCCTGAACCTGGTGGTGTGGGACCTGATAATTGAGGGGTAATAACTGTTCCTGAACCTGGTGGTGTGGGACCTGATGGTTGAGGGGTAATAACTGTTCCTGAACCTGGTGGTATGGGACCTGATGGTTGAGGGGTAATAACTGTTCCCGAACCTGGTGGTGTGGGACCTGACGGTTGAGGGGTAATAACTGTCCCTGAACCTGGTGGTGTGGGACCTGATAATTGAGGGGTAATAACTGTTCCTGAACCTGGTGGTGTGGGACCTGATGGTTGAGGGGTAATGACTGTTCCTGAACCTGGTGGTGTGGGACCTGATGGTTGAGGGGTAATAACTGTCCCTGAACCTGGTGGTGTGGGACCTGATAATTGAGGGGTAATAACTGTTCCTGAACCTGGTGGTGTGGGACCTGATGGTTGAGGGGTAATGACTGTTCCTGAACCTGGTGGTGTGGGACCTGATGATTGAGGGGTAATAACTGTTCCTGAACCTGGTGGTGTGGGACCTGATGGTTGAGGGGTAATAACTGTTCCTGAACCTGTTGGTGTGGGACCTGATGGTTGAGGGGTAATAACTGTTCCTGAACCTGATGGTTGAGGGGTAATAACTGTTCCTGAACCTGGTGGTGTGGGACCTGATGGTTGAGGGGTAATAACTGTTCCCGAACCTGGTGGTGTGGGACCTGATGGTTGAGGGGTAATAACTGTCCCTGAACCTGGTGGTGTGGGACCTGATAATTGAGAGGTAATAACTGTTCCTGAACCTGGTGGTGTGGGACCTGATGGTTGAGGGGTAATAACTGTTCCTGAACCTGGTGGTATGGGACCTGATGGTTGAGGGGTAATAACTGTCCCTGAACCTGGTGGTGTGGGACCTGATAATTGAGGGGTAATAACTGTCGCTGAACCTGGTGTGTGTCATGAGGCTCCTGTACCTTCTTCCTGATGGCAGCAGCAAGACGAGAGCCTGGCCTGGATGGTGGATGCTGCTTTCCTACAACAGCGCTCTGTGCAGATGTGCAGACTGGTGGGAACTGAGCCCTATCCATTACTTTCCGTAGGATTTTCCATCCAAGGGCATTGGTGCTGCCATGCCAGGCTGTAATACAACCGGTCAATATACTCTCCACCACACTTCTATATAAGTCTGTCATAGCTTTTAATGTCATGCTGCTTCACATACTGCTAAGTAGAGGTGCTGCAATACTTTCTTCCAAATTGCACTTACATGTTGGGCCTCGGCCAGGTCTTCCGAAATGATAACAACAAAGAATTTAAAGTTGCTGATCCTCTTCACCTCTATTCCTCCGATGAGGTCCTTGGGTTTCTTCCTCCTGAAGTCAATCATCAGCTCCTTGGTTTTGCTGATATTGCGTGAGAGGTTGCTATTGTGGCACCATCTGGCCAGGTTTTCAGTCTCCCTCCTTTGTCACTACCTTTGATTTGGCCAACTTAAGTATGGCACTGGAGTTGTGCTTAGCTTCACAGTCTCGAGTGTTAAGCAATTAGTACGGTGTCCTCAGCAGATTGCGGATCTCACAGTTTATCCAGGGCTTATGGTTGGGAAAGACTCTGAATGATTTTGCGGGAACACACGGATTTATAATCGTTTTTCTAGTTTGTCACAACTATAGTGTATTCATTCAGACCCTCCGATCAGTCCTTGAACATGGGCCCAGTCCTTTGACTCAAAGCAATCTCATAGCCACTCCTCAACCTCCTGCAACCACCCCCTTGTGTCCTTATTGCTAGAGTCTGGCTCTTTAGCCTCTGTCTGTATGCAGGTAGGACAGCCAAGTGATCAGATTTCTTGAAATGCGGTCTAGGCACAGGACAGTAGGCATCATAATCAGAGGATAGACCTCTGGTGCTGCAGGTGATATGTTGATGATAAATGAGCAGAGATTTATTCAGACAAGCCTGATTGAACTCTCTGACAATCATTTGAAAGGTGTTGGGATAGGCTATTTCTGTTTGCTGATAGCAGTATTCATACAGAGGAGCAGGACTGGGCCAACTGGCCCATCCAGTCTGCTCCACCATACCATCATAGCTGGTTTATTATTCCTCTTAATCTCATTTTCCTGTCTTCTACCCATAATCTTTGATGCCCTGATTAAACAACAACCTATCAAACACTGATTTAAATATTCCTAATGACTTGGCTTCCACAGCTATCTGAGGCAATGAATTCCACAAACGTACCACCTCTGGCTAAATAAATCCATCTATTCTGTAGAGATATCCTTCTATTCTGCTCCTATGTCTTATACTGAGGCTGTGCACTCTGGTCCTAAACTCCTCCACCACTAAAAATATCCTTTCCACATGAACTCTATCTAGGCCTATCATTGCCCATTCTCCTAATGTGTCTAACTCTTGCACGCTCCCTGCTTCCTCAACATTCCTTACCTTCCATCTAAACGTTGGCCCTAAAACATTGACTGCCCACTTTGCCCCACAGATGCTGCCTGAATCGCTCATTTCCTCAAGCAGTTTATATTGTTGTTCCATTTCAAACTCCTTATTGTGCAGTGATGGGATCCCTACGACAGGATGATGCTCCATCTGCCAGTCAACACTTAATTCTTAGGAACACCTCCCCCCTACCCCAAGGGTTTGAAAGCTCACTGAGATTTGCTGACTCTCTCTCCCCTATTTGTGACATTTACCCAGAGCATTGCAGCCGAAGTGCCCAAAACATTGTCGAGGATCCCGCATCCATCGCACAATCTCCCTGACCCACTACCGTCAGGAAGGAGGTTCAGGAGCATCAGGACTAGGACGGTCAGACTGGGTAAGAGCTTCTTCCCTCAGGCTGTGAGACTAATGAATACCCTGCCACCATCGAGGTCTCGTCACAGGGATGGTGAGCTGTTTACTGCTCACTGTGTGTTTACCTATGCTGTGCATTTCATGCTTTCTGAATTCTATTTAGAGTCATGGAGGAGTACAGCACAGCAACAGGTCCTTCGACCCAACTAGTCCATTATGAAACCATTTAAACTGCCTACTCCTATCGACCTGTACCGGGCCATAGCCCTTCATATCCCTACTATCCATTTACCTATCCAAACTTCTCTTAAACATTGAAATTAAGCTTGAATGTACCACTTGTGTTGGCAGCTTGTTCCAAACTCTCATGACCACCTGATTGAAGAAGTTTTCCCTCATGTTCCTCTTAAACGTCTCACCTTTCACCATTAACCCATGATCTCTAGTTCTAGTCCCTCCCACTCAGTGGAAAAAACCTGCTTGCATTTACCTTATCTATACCCTGCATAATTTTTGATGTCTCTGTCAAATCTGTAAATTTTCTCTGTACTCTTTCAACCTTGTTTACATCTTTCCTGTACACAATTCTCCGCACAATCTGCACACAATACTCCACATCAGGGCTCACCAGTGTTGTACACAACCTCAACATAACATCTCATCGCCTGTATTCAATACATCGATTTATGAAGGCCAATGTGGCAAAAACTTTCCATATGACCCTATCTACCTGTGATGCCACGAATTATGGACCTGTATTTCCTGATCCCTCTGTTCTACCACACGCCTCAGTGCCCTGCTGTTCACTGTGTAAGACCTACCCTAAAGTACAAAACCTCTCACTTGGGTGCATTAAATTCCATTTGCCATTTTTCAGCCCATTTTTCCAGCTGATGCAGATCCCTCTGTAAGCCATGATAGCCTTCCTCACCGTTCACTACACCCCCAATCTTGGTGTCATCCTCAAATTTGCTGATCCAGTTAACGACATTATCATCCAGATCATTGATATAGATGACAAATAACAACGGACCCAGCACCGATCCCCGTGGCACACCACTAGTCACAGGCCTCCAGTCCTTACTAAAGTCCATGTTGACAACATCCTCTGCCTTGCCTTCATCCACTTTCCTGGCAACCTCCTAGAAGAACTCAGTAAGATTGGTTAGACAAAACCTACCACACATGAAATCATGCTGACTATTCTTAATCAGTCCATGTCTATCCAAATACTTATATACCTGGTCCCTTAAAATAGTCTCCAATAACTTTCCCACAGCTGATGTCAGATTCACCAGCCGATAATTTCCTGGCTTATGTTCAGAGCTGTATAATCTTCCTAGTTCTGGCCTCACGAGCACAATGCATGGGTAGCAATCCTGAGATTACAACCCCCCAGAGGTCCTGCCCTTTAATTTAGCACCTAACTCTCTGAAATCCCTATACAAAACCTTGTCACTTGCCCTACCCATGTCATTGGTACCTACGTGGATCATGACCTCCATCTACTCACACTCCCACTTAAGAATGCTGAGGACACAATCTGAGATGTTCCGGACCCTAGCACCCGGGAGGAAACATACCATCCAGAAATCTCGTTCTCACCCACAGAACCTCCTATTTGTTCCCCTAACAAATGAATCCCCTATCTCCCCCGCACGTCTCTTCTCCCCACATTTCTTCTGCGTCACAGAGGCAAACTCAGTGCCAGAGACTGACCACTGTGACTTTCCTCTGGGAGGTCATCCCCCTCCTCTGAGAGTATCCAAAGTGATATACCTGTTGTTGAGGGGGAAGGACACAGGGATACTCTGCATTGGCTCCTTAACTCCTTTCCCCTTCCTGACTGTCACCCAGTCTCCCGTGTCCTGCACCTTGGGTGTAACTACCTCGCTACATGTCCTATCTATCACCCCCTCAGCCTCCCGAATGATTCGGAGTTCATCCAGTTCCAACTCCAGCTCCTTACTACAGATTGTTAGAAGCTGTAGCTCCTTGCAAGAAGAGCATTCAACTATCCTGCCAGGCATCTCTACTGTCCGAACTGAGCAGATATAACGAAGGGAAGGGAAAAAAAAACTTTACCTAGAGCTTTTTCCTTTTGCTTTCTCTGACTGAAGCCTCTCTTGCCTGAATCCTCGAAGAGCTAAAGTCTCAAGATTACCACTCCAACTCTACCCACTCAGACAATGGCTGCAGCATTTACCCCAGCCTTCCTTTAATTTGCTCCTGTAATCAATCCCAAATGCGGACTGGTGGCTGGTCAGAGCTCAGTTACGCTGCCGCAATCCGCCACTGCCTTTTTCTACTCTGGCGTGGACCTGAGTGAAATCCCCTCCTCTCAATTTCTGATGTCCGAATTGTTTGCTGGTCAACGGTTAATCACCTTATTTTATTAACTTATTTATGGTAATAGTTTGTTTGATGTGATGTGTGTCGTGTAGGTGCACCATGGTCCAGAGGAACATTGTTTCGTTTGGTTGTATGTATGGACAGTCAGATGGCAATAAATTAACTTGTACTTGCATTTCTCAGTGAAAGGATTGGTCCCTGATAATGGTGTTGAGAACTTTCCCATTTCTCCCTCCTTTCTTGGTTGAACATGTGATCAGGTGTAGCAGCACCTGATGGTCTTCTAGAGAACATCTCCAGTCTTTAGCTGTCAGTTTTAACATAGAAACATAGAAAATAGGTGCAGGAGTAGGCCATTCGGCCCTTCGAGCCTGCACCGCCATTTATTATGATCATGGCTGATCATCCAACTCAGAACCCCGCCCCAGCCTTCCCTCCATACCCCCTAACCCCCGTAGCCACAAGGGCCATATCTAATTCCCTCTTAAATATAGCCAATGAACTGGCCTCAACTGTTTCCTGTGGCAGAGAATTCCACAGATTCACCACTCTCCGTGTGAAGAAGTTTTTCCTAATCTCGGTCCTAAAAGGCTTCCCCTTTATCCTCAAACTGTGACCCCTCGTTCTAGACTTCCCCAACATCGGGAACAATCTTCCTGCATCTAGCCTGTCCAATCCCTTTAGGATCTTATACGTTTCAATCAGATCTCCCCTCAATCTTCTAAATTCCAACGAGTACAAGCCCAGTTCATCCAGTCTTTCTTCATATGAAAGTCCTGCCATCCCAGGAATCAATCTGGTGAACCTTCTCTGTACTCCCTCTATGGCAAGGATGTCTTTCCTCAGATTAGGGGACCAAAACTGCACACAATACTCCAGGTGGGTCTCACCAAGGCCTTGTACAACTGCAGTAGTACCTCCCTGCTCCTGTACTCAAATCCTCTCGCTATAAATGCCAGCATACCATTCGCCTTTTTCACCGCCTGCTGTACCTGCAGACCAGGAGTGGAGCCAGTGGTGGATGGTGTTTCCCTGTACCTGCTACCCTTCCTCTTGGTGGTGGAGATCCCAGATGTGAGTCGTGCTGCTGGGAGTGGCTTCAGAGAGGAAACACAGCAGACACTGGGCGCTGGTGCTGGAGCAAGTGAAGGTTCAGTATAAACGATGGAAAAATGACTTAGATGAGGAGTGGAAAGGTGTGTCAGTAGGTTTACAGATGACACAAAGATTAGTGGTGTTGTGGATAGTGTAGAAGGTTGTCATCGGTTACAACAGAACATTGACAGATGCAGAGCCTGTCTACTTCTGCTTCAAATATTCCAGTTACTGAGAAGTGGCAGATGGAGTTCGATCCAGAAAAAAAGTGCAAACTGATACACTTAGAAAGATCAGACTTGAAAGTCCAATACATGGTTAATGTCAGGTTAATGATGTGGAGGAACAGAGATATCACGGGCTCCACATTCATAGATTCATCAAAGTTGCCACACAAATTGATAGGGCGTGTTGTCCTTCATTTGTTATAGGATTGAGTTCAGGAGCCATGAGGCAGCTCTATTAAACTTTGTTTAGAGCACACTTGAAATATTGTGCTCAGTTCTGGTTACCTCATTATAGAATGAATGTAGAGGATTTAAAGAGGGTGCAGAGAAGATTTA
Organism: Mobula birostris; assembly: GCF_030028105.1. Lineage (NCBI taxonomy): Eukaryota > Metazoa > Chordata > Chondrichthyes > Myliobatiformes > Myliobatidae > Mobula > Mobula birostris. The sequence goes on from NC_092373.1 coordinate 7,746,225, forward strand.
GCAGGATGCTGCCTGGATTAGATTAGAGAGCATGTCTCATGAGGAAAACGTTGAGCAATATCGGGCTTTTCTCTTTGGAGTGAAGGAGGGTGATGGTGCAAGATGATAAGGGACATAGATTGAGTGGACAACCAGTGTCTTTTCCCCCCAGGATGGAACAACTTTAAGACATAATTTTAAGGTTGTTGGAGCAGACGTCGAAGCTCCTTTTTAACACAGAGAGCGGTATGTGCATTTCCAGGAGTGGTGGTAGAGGCAGCTGCATTAGGGACATTTAGCAGACTCCTAGAAAGGCACCTGGATGTAAGAAACATGGAGGGTTATTTTGGAGGGAAGAGTTTGATCGATTTCAGAGTAGGTGAAAAGGTTGACACTAGATCATAGGATGAAGGGCCTGTACTTTGCTGTAATGCCCTGTGTTCGGTGCTCTGTGGCAGACATCCCACCCTGCAAAACCTGATTTCAGGGAGGTAGCACCATCAATTTGCGGGAGACTTCTGGAACTTCTGGGAGAGGTGGGATGTCTGCTATGGGCTGCTGAGCAAACTACAGATCTCTGCCAGTCTTCACTCCTTTTGACTGAGCCGTTCTCATCCAGGCAATTGAAGTGTTGCACCACACTCAAAACTTTGGTGCCAGCCAGATGTTTGCAAGAACATGTGACGGTCAATACTGGTGTCCATATCAGTATTTGGATATTAAACAGTAACAAAGACAATACTATTTAAAAACAGTCATGGGAATAGCCATGGGAAAGCACAGCACAGAAACAGGCTCTTTGGCCCATCTAGCCCATGCCAAACCATTTCAACTGCTTAGTCCCATCAACATGCACCCTAACCATAGCCATTCATACCATTACATCCATGTACCTATCCAAACTTCTCTTAAACATTGAAATCGAGCTCACATGCACCCTTAGTGCTGACGGCTCATTCCACACTCTCACAGCCTTCTGAGTGAAGAAGTTTCCTCTTAAACCTTTCACACTTATCCCATGACCTCTGGCTGAAGTCCCACTCAACCTCAGTGGAAAAAGCCTGCTTGCATTTACCCTTATAATTATGTATATCTCTATCAAATTTCCTTTCAATCTTCTACATTCTAAGGAATACAAATCTATAGTTCCTTGAAAGTGGCATCACAGGTCGATAGGGTCATAATGACATTTGCCTTCATAAATCAATGTATTCAACACGGAATTTGGAATGTCATGTTGAAGTTGTACAAGATGTTGGTAATGACTAATCTGGAGTATTGTGTGCAATTCTAGCCACCTACCTAAAGATATAGAGTCACGGAAAAGTATAGCACAGAAACAAGCCCTTCAGCCCACCTAGTTTGTACTGAACCATTTAAACTGCCTACTCCTAACAATAAGATGGATAGAATACTGAGAAAATTCATAAGGATGTTGCTGGGACTTGAGGACCTCAGTTATAGGGAAAGGTTGAATAGAGAGATATACAAAACTACGAGAGGTAAATGCAAGCAGGCTTTTTCACTGAGGTTGGGTGAGACAACAAGAGGTCACGGGTTAAGAGTAAAAGGTGAAATGTTTATGGGACCATAGAAATCTACAGGACATTAGAGGCCCTTCGGCCCACAATGTTGTGCCGACCATGTAACCTACTCTAGAAACTGCCAAGAGTTTCCCTGCCGCATAACCCTCTATTTTTCTAAGCTCCATATACCTATCTAAGAGTCTCTTAAAAGACCCCATTGTATCCGCTTCCATCACCGTCGCTGGCAATGCATTCCACGCACCCACCACTCTCTGTGTGAAAACTTACCTCTGATATCCACCTTATACCTGCTTCCAAGCATCTTAAATCTATGCCCTCTTGTGTTAGCCATTTCAACTCTGGGGGAAAAAGCCTCTGGCTATCCACATGATCAATGCCTCTCATCATCTTATACACCTCTATCAGGTCAGCTCTCTTCCTCTGTCACTCCAAAGAGAAAAGTCCAAGTTCACTCAACCTATTCTCATAATGCATGCTGTCTAATCCAGGTAACATCCTTGTAAATCTCCTCTGCACTCTCTCTATAGTATCCACATCCTTCCTGTAGTGAGGTGACCAGAGGGTCTAACAAAGGTCTTATATAGCTTTAACATTACCTCAGGGCTCTTGAACCCAATCCCATGGTCAATGAAGGCCAACACATCATACGCCTTCTGTCAACCTGCGCAGCAGCTTTGAGTGTCTTATGGACATGGACCCCAAGATCTTGCTGCTCTTCCACACTCCCAAAAGTCTAACAATTAATTTTACATTCTGTCTTCAAATTTGACCTACCAAAATGAACCACTTCACACTTATCTGGGTTGAACTCCATCTGCCACTTCTCAGCCCAGTTCTGCATCCTATTGATGTCCCGCTGTAACCTCTGACAACCCTCCAGACTATCCACAACACCCCCAACTACTGTGTCATCAGTAAACTTACTAACCTACCTTCCTCATCCAGGTCATTTATAAAAATCAAAAAGCAGAGGGTTCCCAGAACAGATCTCTGAGGCACACCACTGGTCACCAACCTCCATGCAGAATATGAACCATCTACAACCACCCTTTGCCTTCTGATGGGAAGCCAGTTCTGGATCCACAAAGCAAGGTCTCCTTGGATCCCATGCCTCATTACTTTCTGAATGAGCCTGGCATGGGGAACCTTATCAAATGCCTTACTGAAATCCATATGAACTACATCCGCTACCCTACCTTCATCAAAGTATTTAGTCACATCCTCAAAGAAGGGGAACATGAGGGGGTAATTTTTCACTCTGAGGGTGGTGAGAGAGTGCAATGAGCTGCCAGCGGAAGTAATGGATGCAGGTTCAATTTAAGTGTTCAAAAGAAATTTGTACATGGATGAGGTCCATGCAGAACTATAGTGCAGGTGGAGGTCCATGGGTCTAGGCAGAAAAATAGTTCGACATGAATTAGATGGGCCGAAGTGGCTGTTCCTTTGCTCGATGAATGCATAAATCTAAGGTTTGCAGTATGGAGGAAATAATGGCAAGTAACATTTTCTCCTCACACAGGAGGCAGCAGAGGCTTATCTTCAGTACAAATTATCTGACCACTTCCTCATGATCCTCAAGGGTTCCGCCATTATCATAGAGACACGCCTGCGTCAGCTGCACCTGGATCATTGCCCTCTGTAGGCTATTCCCCTCCCATCCATGTACCTATCCAAGGTAAATGATGAAACCAAACCTGTATCCACCACTTCCACTGGCAGCTCCTTCCACTCTCACCCCCTCTATGTGAAGCGGTACCCCCTCAAGTGCCCTTTAAACATTTCATGTTTCACCCTTAACACAAGACCTCTAGTTCTAGTTTAACACAACCTCAGTGGAAAAAGCCTGCTTGCATTTACCCTATCTATGCCCCTCAGCATTTTGTACACATCTATCAAATCTCTTCTCAATCTTCTATGTTCCAGGGGAGAAACCCCAACCTGTTCAGCCTTTCTTTATAAACATGAGAAAAATTCTCAATTCTATTCAGTTCTATTCAATTCTATTCAGGAATAATCCAGTCTGATCTCTGTTCGTCCATCACTGTCTGGTTTGGATCAGCTACGAAACAAGACAAGAATAGACTCCAAAGAACCGTCAGGGCTGCGGAAAGGATTATTGGTGTGAAGCTGCCCTCGATCCAGGACTTATATACATCTAGAGTCAGGAAGCGAGCAAGCAGCATCATTGTAGACCCATCACACCCTGGACATCACCTGTTCCAACTCCTTCCTTTTGGTAGGTGCTTTAGATCACTGTATGCCAGGACAAATAGATACAAGAACAGTTTCTTTCTGTATGATCAGTCTTATGAACACTTGAATTTTAGTCTATTATAAGCCAAGTCCACCTGTACATACACAGGTATACCTCATTGTATATAGTTCACGATTATTTACACTATTGTTTTGTTTGCTTTTTGATTCTGTACAGCGAGAGCTCAGGCAAACCGGCATCAAATTCCCTGTATGTGTCCACATACTTGGCGATAATATAGGACTCTGATTCTGATTTTGATTCTGAAAATCGGCAGATGCTGGGAATCCAAAGCAATACACACAAAATTCTGGAAGAATTCAGCAGGCCAGGCAGCATCTATGGAGGGGAATAAACTGTCGATATTTCAGGCTGAGACCCTTTGTTAGGATTCCTGAAGAAGGGTCCCACTCCGAAACCTCGACTGTCACTCTTTACCATAGATGCTGCCTGACCTGCTGAGTTCCTCCAGCAATTTCTGTGTGAACCTTTCTTTATAACTCAGGTCCTCAAGTTCTAGCAAAATCCTTGTAGATATTCCAGCTGAAGGCTATTTTATTTCTCAAGCAGTTTGAGTAGAGTTGAACATATACAATCATCGGTGAATATCTCTGACTTCTGACCTTACACTGAAGAAATATGAAGGGACTACTCTGGTTGCAGTCCATCCAGGATATTCCCTCTTCTCATTGCTGCCATCAGGTAGGAGGTACAGGAGCTTGAAGACCCACACTCAGTTTTTAGAAAAAGCTCTGCCATCAGATTTCTGAATAGTTCATGAACTCATAAACATTGCTCCATTATAAACACAACAGATTCTGTGGATGCTGGAAACCCAGAGTAACACACACAAAACCCTGGAGGAACTCAGCAGGCCAGGCAGCATCTATGGAAAAGACCTTCAGGGCAAGACCTTTCATCAGGACTAGAAAGTAAGTTTGGGGGGGGGGGGGGGGGAAGAGACCAGAATAAGGTGATGAAAGGGAAGGGGTACAGGGGTAAAGACAGACAGGTGATAGGTGAGACCTGGTGGGTGGGAGAGGGTGATGAAGTGAGAAGCTGGTGGAAAATGTGTAGAGCTAAAGAAGGAAACTAATATGAGAGAAGAGTGGACTATATGGAGAAAGGGAAGGAAGCTAATATGAGAGAAGAGTGGACTATGGGAGAAAGGGAAGGAGGAGGTGCACCAAGGAGAGGTGATGGGCAGATGAGGAGAAGAGGTCCTTGGTCACAGGGAGAAATAGAAGAATAGGGAAGAAGGGGAAAAATTTACCAGCAGAAATTGATGTCCGTGCCATCAGGTTGGAGGCTACCCAAATTAAATATAAGGTGTTGATCCTTCAACCTTAGAATAACAGTGTGTTAGGAGATTAGTTTCTCCTGTGTGATCCCAGCTGAACATGGTCCAAAGTAGCTCCATGGACTTCCCATAATGTGACGACCCTCAGTTATTCGACAATCTCTACCCCCACAGGGCCCAGAGGGGAACCAGAATGGGAATGGAAAAATGGTGGGGGAGGGCAGGGGTGAGGTAGATATTTCCGGAAGTTATAGAAATCAATGTTCATACCATCAGGTTGGAGACTACCCAGATGGAATATGAGGTGTTGCTCCTCCAACCTGACAGTTGGCTCCATCATGGCTGAAGATGAGGCCATGGACAGAATGGGAATGGGGCTAGTGGTTGGCCACCTGGAAATTCTTTCTGAGGATGGAGTGAAGGTGTTTCATGAAGTGGTCTCCCAATCTATGTCAGGTCTCACTGATGCAGAGGAGGCCACACTGGGAGCATCAGTTACAGTACATGACCCTGACAGGCTTGCAAGGTGAAGTGTCACCTCACCTGGTAGAACTGTTTGGGTCCCTGAATGGAGGTGAGGGAGGAGGTGAATGGGCAGGTTAGCTTGCAGGGCTAAGGGCCAAGAGGGAGATTGGGGGTGAATAGTCAAGGAAATTATTGGAAGGAGTGATCCCTGCAGAAAGTGTTGAATACAGGGAAGTAAAGATGTGTTTAGTGATAGGATTGGTTTTAAAGCCATAAAACCAGAGGGGGCTTATCAGCCATGTCTGACAGCTTATTTAGGAGAAGGAAAACTCTAATCTCAAATCCCCCATTGCCTTGCAGCTATACCCACTCATGGGGAAGGATTCAGAAGTAAAGTGAGAGGGAGAATTCGGAACTGGAGTCCCTAATGCAGTTCCTACAATGAGTTCAATGCTGGATGGAATTCTTGCGATGCTGCTAGTGCCAAGTAGTATCGGTCTCTGCCGTTCCTTTGGATTCATCAGCTACATGGACAGGGGGAGCCAGCTGCCTGGGCAACAGCTCGCTCTCCATGCCATAATGCCCGCTTTTCCATAACACAAAGACAGCCAGAACGCAACATCCACAGTCAACCTCAACCAACAGAGAGCCTCAAGTGGTAACACCCAATTAAAGGTGGTGGAAATTGTGCAGGATGATGTTCTGGGTATGGAGGCTAATGGGGTGGTAGATAATGTGATCACTCAAATCAGGGATGGTGTTCTTTGAGGGGTTGTCTATTGGTGGGTCTTCAGGTGGCTGGAGAGGCTGACCTTCTGTCCACATATTCTGGTGCCATGTGGGCAATAACAGGTGGTGGCTGTGGTTAGCGGTTGGGTTTTCTGGTTGTTCAGTCTCTCCTTTTGCAGCTGCCACTAAGGGCAAGGGAACCCTATCTCTCTTATGGTGGAGGAATGATGGGAGCCAGCTCCAGAGCATTTTCAGGAGCCATGCCTCAAAAAAGCAGCATACATCACTGAGGACCCCATCACTCAGACCATGCCTTCTTCTCATTGCTACCGTCAGGGAGGACGTCCAGGAGCCTAAAGGCACACACTCAGTGATTCGGGAACATCAGATTTCTGAACAGACAATGAACCCATCAACATTTGTGTGCTATTTATTCAATAACTATTCTATGTACATATTTACTGTATTTGTTGTTATGTATCGCAATTTCCAACTGCCACAAAGACAACAAATTGACAAGATATACCAGCGATATTAAAGCTGACTCTCATTTTGACCAGGGCAGATGTGTGCAAATGGAGGAGGATACATTATTAGTCCTCTTAATAGTCTTCATGTTTTCCAGTTTTTGGTGATTTTTTTGGTCTTTGTACAATACTGCTTTCACAAATAACAACTTTCATGACACACACAACAGTACTAATAAACCTGATTCTGTTTCCCAAAGTCAAAGGAAAACTCTTTCCATACGAGTTTAAAAAAACAAAACGAAACTTTCTCAAACATACATTCTGAGTGCGAGTAGTATTGGCTCAGGAGAATGCGGTTTAGCGGGATAATAAATCAGCCATGGAGCAGCTGATGAATCAGATGGCTTAACACTGCTCCTACGAGGGGTGATTGATAAGTTTGTGGCCTAAGGTAGAAGGACTCAATTTTAGAAAACCTAGTTTTTCAACATAGTCCCCTCCTACATGTACGCACTTAGTCCAGCGGTCGTGGAGCATACGGATCCCTTCTTTGTAGAAGTGGTCCACAGCAGGGTGATTGATAAGTTCATGGCCCAAGGTGGAAGGAGATGAGTTATTAACTTCAAACTTTCTGTGTTATCACTCACAGGGTTAATGAGAGCGTCTTGGACCTCCAGGTGGTCCACAGCAGGGGTGATTGATAAGTTCGTGGCCTTGGGTAGGAGGAGATGAGTTACACAGCTCTCGTTACATGCACGTGCTGTTCAACTCTGAGTGAAAATGCAGGAAGTTTGAAGTTGATAACTCATTTCCTTCTACCTTAGGCCACAAACTTATCAATCGCCCCTGGGGTGGACCACTTTCTGGAGGTCCAAGACGCCGACTTCTACAAAGAAGGGATCCGTATGCTCCATACCACTGGACTAAGAGTGTAAATGTAGGAAAAATAAATGTGCTAGTTTTTCTAAAATTGACTCCTTCTACCTTAGGCCACGAACTTATCAATCACCCCTCGTACGTCTTATGTTGAAGCAGTGGGATTTGGGGTAGGTCATCCGTACTTAGAATCTATCACATCTTCTGGTTTACATTGGTGAATGAAGAGGTGAGGATATGGCGAATCAGTGAAACTGGAGATCACAGCCCAGTGGACAGGGTCCCAGCACTGGTGAGTCCAGAGTTTAGGCTCTAGTGTTCGGCGATGGGCTGGGTTTGGGATCGATGCTGAGGCTTGAGGGGTTGATTGGACGTCCAGCCATCCAGCCCCGCTGGCCGGCGCCCCATGTCTGTTAATTGCTGCAAGTCCGCTGGAGAAGTCCACTGTCCACGAGTCCAGGTTCACTGGAGGCCACAGACAGTCTGTCCTGGGTTTAGAGGACATGCCTGCAACTTTCTAACCCTAACCTATACATCTTTGGAATGTGGGAGAGAATTGAAGCACTTGGAGAAAACCCATGCGATCACAGGGAGAACATTCAGACAGCGGCAGGGACTGAATCATAAGCACTAGCCCTGTGAAGCATTATGCTATCCACTACACTACCATGCCATTCCCTGACTTCTTATCTCAGAGGCCTGTGCACCTCTTCAGTCCTGCTCCATAGGGTTCTGGAGCTTGATGAGCTCGAGTAGTAAGATTGTCAAAGGTTCCGGGGAAAAGGGAGAAGAATGGGATTGAGAGGGATGATAAACCAGCCACAGTGGAATGGCAAGACAGACTCAACGAGACAAATGGCCTAATTCTGTTCCCATGTCTTATGGCTTTTCAAATCAGCTTACACATCCTCTCCAGTGACTTTAGTCAAGTTTGTCCCAATATGAGCAAGGTCAAATATCCACTTTGAAAGGTGGAACCCTGTGGCTTGGCAGAAGGAGATGGATTTGGAGTCGGATCCGGGAGGAATATTGTAAGCAGTTCTGGGCCACACATCTAAAGGGAGGATGTGCTGGCTCTGGTGAGGGTCCAGAGGAGATTCACAAGAATGAAAAATCTTGATGTACAAGGAGCATTGATGGCTCTGGACCTGCACTCAATGGAACTCACAAGAATCGGGGGAAGATCTCATTGACACCTACCAAATACTGGAAAAGGTGCACTGATTAAAAAAAGGTGAGGGTCGATGGGGTAATGCCAAATTTCTTCAGCCTCCTGAGGAAATAGAGGCACAGGTCAGCTTTCTTGGCTGTGGTGTCTATGTAACAGACATAGAGAGGATTTTCCCAATAGTAAGGGAGGTTAGAATCCATGGGTACAGCACTAGGCTGCCCCTTTAGAAATGAGTCGAGGAAGGATTTCTTCAGCAGAGGGTGTTGCATGTTTGGAATTTATGTCCATGCGGTGGTGAAGGCCAAACCATTGCGTTTATTTCTTCTGGCTTGGCAAGGGGGCATTGAGGGTTGCAGAGAAAAGGCTTTCCTCCTGTACTGTTGAAAAACATATCAACCATGAGGAATGATGGAGCAGCCGAATGGCCTAATTCTGATCCTATGTCTTATGGAAATCAGCACCAATGAACACACATTTCTCTGCAGATGCTCAAACAGTCAGTCTCTCACAACCGTTAAGCGACCTTGGGACGGTTGCTCAATAAAAGAAGCGATGCTCCCTGTAGGTTAAGCATTCTTCAGACCATTCACTATGGCATGACCTTCTTCTGTGAAGATCACCAACAACCTGAAAACACTGCAGCAGTGTGTCACCAGCGGCCTCCCGCCTAGCCGATGAGGAAGGCCCCAAAGAAACTCGAGCCCCCGGTCACGTCAATCAGACTGACGTTGCTGACTGCCACAAATATCCGGTCTTGGTATCTCAGCTCGAAGATCCCACCCTGGTAAATGGAATGCAAGCCGTATTCCGAATTCCTGGCCCAGCAAGTAGTCCTGGTATGTTTCATCAATAGAATGGGGTCAGGGTAGGCCGTGGTCTTGTAGATGTACTGGGCCATCTGCTTGTTTCTAGAATTGGATAGCATCTCACCCGGACTGGCACCTTTCTCGCTTGACACGTCCTGGTGACGGAAGTAGGTCTGGCCATAGACATAGTAGAGCCCAGTTTGCGGAACAATCAGCTCTCCGTTTATGTACTCCACGTTGTGGAGGAATGCCTGCCCTTTCTTGGGTTCCCACGCCTGTATCTTCTGGCCATGGAGATTCCTTAATGACGTTCCTGCACCACAAGGAGGGAAGGTGATGAGAACCGCAGTGTATTTCACAAACAACAATCTATCACCAACACACAATCATAACGCTTGAGAAACTCAGCGAGGCAGGCAGCATCTATGGAGGGGAATATATAGTCAACATTTTGGGCTGAGGCCCTTCATCAGAAATTACAGAGGCATGAGAGAGGAGCTTGCCCAAGTGGATTGAAGGAGGATTCTGACAGAGCAGAGATGGCTAAAGTTTCTGGAAATAGTTTACAAGGCACAGGATAGATAGGGCCCACAGAGGAAGGAGTTCTCAAATGGCAGGGGTAGGCAACCGTGGCTGACAAAAGTTAAGGACTGCATAAAAGCCAAGGAAAGGATAAAAAATGAGTGGGAAGTTGGATGAGTGGGAAGTTGGATGACTGGGAAGCTTTTAAAATCCAACAAAAGACAACTAAAAAAGCTATGAGAAGGGAAAAGATTGAATATGAGGACAGAATAGCCAATAATATAAAGCAGGATACCAAAAGTTTTTTCAGTTATATAAAGAGTAAAAGGGAGGTGGAAGTTGATATTGGACCACTGGGAAATAATGCTGGTGAGGTAGAAATGGGGACAAAGAAATGGCAGATGAACTTAATGGGTACTTTGCATCAGTCTTCACTGTGGAAGACACTAGCAGTGTGCCAGAGGTCCGTGAGTATCAGGGAGCAAGAGTGAGTGTCATTGCTATTACAAACTCAAAAGTCTTAAAGGGGATAAGTCCCTGGACCAGATGGACTAAATCCCAGAGACCTGAGAGAGGTTGCTGAAAAGATAACAGATATATTGGTCATGATCTTCCAAGAATCACTTGATTCTGGCACGTTCCCAGAGGACTGGAAGATTGCAAATGTCACTCCACTCTTTAAAAAGGGACGAAGGCAAAAGAAAGGAAACTATAGGCCAGTTGGCCTATCCTCAGTGGTTGGGAAAACGTTGAAGTCTATTATTAACAATGAGGTTTTGCAGTACAGGTCAACCTTCACTAACCCAGCACCATTGGGACCTGAGGAGTGCTGGATTAGTGAAAATGCCGAATTACAGAAGGATTACATTAAGCATAATCAGTGCTGGATTATCAAAGGAACCGGATTACAGGTAGTCAGATTAGTGAAGGTCGATCTGTACTTGGAGACTAATGATAAACTATGTCAAAGTCAGCACGGTTTCTGTAAAGGGAAATCTTGCCTGACAAATCTGTCGGAGTTCTTTGAGGAAGTACAAGCGGGATGGACAAAGGAGAAGCAGTGGATATCCTTTATTGGGATTTACAGAAGGCACTTGAAAAGGTGCCACACGAAGCTGCTTAACAAGAGAAAATCCTACGGTGTTACAGGTGAACAGAACGGCTGACAAGCAGGAAGCAGCGAGTGGGAATAAAAGGGGGCCTTTTCTGGTTGGCTGCCGGTGACTAGTGGTGTTCCTCAGGAGTCAGTATTGGGATTGCCATTTTTCACATTGTTTGTCAATGATTTAGATAATGCAATTGATGGTTGTGTGGCAAAGTTTGTGGATGATACAAAGATAGGTAGAGGGGTAGGTAGTGCTGAGGAAGCAATGCAGGACTTAGACAAATTGGAAGAATGGGCAAAAATGTGGCAGATGGAATACAGTGTTCAAAAATGTATGATAATGCATTTTGGTTAAAGGAAAAACAGTGCAGACTATTATCTAAATGGGGAGAACATTCAAACATCAGAGGTGCAGAGGGACTTAGGTGTCCTTGTGCAAGACTCCCAGAAGGTTAATTTACAGGTAAAGAAGGCAAATGCAATGTTGGCATTTATTTCAAGAGGAATAGAATATAAAAACAAGGAGATAATGCTGAGCCTTCATAAGACACTAGTCAGGCCGTACTTGGAGTATTGTCAACAGTTTGGGGCCCCATATCTCAGAAAGGATGTGTTGTCAGTGGAGAGGGTCCAGAGGAGGTTCGTAAGTATTATTCCAGGAACGAAGGGGTTAACATATGAGAAGCATTTGGCAGCTTTGGACCTGTATTCACTAGAATTTAGAAGAATGTGGGGGGGATCTCATTGAAACCTACCAAATGTTGAAAGGACTAGATCAGGTGAATGTGGAGAGGATGTTTCCTATGGTGGGAGTATCCAGAACTAGAGAGCACAGCATCAAAATTGAGGGGAAACCCTTTAGAACAGAGGTAAGGAGAAAATTTTTTAGCCAGAGAGTAGTAAATCTGTGGAATGCTCTGCCACAGACTGCGGTGGAAGCCAAATCCGTGAGTATATCTAAGGTGGAAGTTGATCGTTTCCTGAATGGTCAGGGCATCAAAGAATATGGCTGGAAAGCAGGTGTATGGGACTGAGTGGGATCCAGAATCAACTATGATGGAATGGCGGAGCAGACTCGATGGGCTGAATGGACTAATTCTGCTCCTATGTCCTATGGTCTTATGGACTGGTAAGGAAGGGGCCTGAAGCCAAAATAAATGGGAAGCAGAAGGGACAGGAGCATAAGCCGGCATGCGATAGGTCATCATAAACACGAGAGGTTCTGCAGAGGCTGGAAATCCAGAGCAACACACACAAAATGCTGGAGAAACTCAGCAGGTCAGGCAGCATCTATGGAAGGGAATAAACAGTTGACATTTCAGACTGGAACCCTTCATCACTTATGGGCCTGAAACACTGACTCTTGCTTCCCCTCCATAGATGCTGCCTGACCTGCTGAGTTCCTCCAGAATCTTGCTTAAGATTTCCAGCATCTGCTGAATCTGTCTCTGATTGACAAGAAATTTGGACCAGTGGAGTGGAGCAGTGATAGGAGAGGATGGGAAATGGTGATTGACAGATATTTGGACCAGTGGAGTGCAGCAATAATAAGAGAGGATGGAAACATGGTGATTGGCAGATATTTGGACCAGTGGAGTGGAGCAGTGATAGGAGAGGATGGGAAATGGTGATTGACAGATATTTGGACCAGTGGAGTGCAGCAATAATAAGAGAGGATGGAAAAATGGTGATTGGCAGATATTTGGACCAGTGGAGTGGAGCAGTGATAGGAGAGGATGGGAAATGGTGATTGGCAGATATTTGGACCAGTGGAGTGGAGCAGTGATAGGAGAGGATGGGAAATGGTGATTGACAGATATTTGGACCAGTGGAGTGGAGCAGTGATAGGAGAGGATGGGAAATGGTGATTGACAGATATTTGGACCAGTGGAGTGCAGCAATAATAGGAGAGGATGGGAAATGGTGATTGGCAGATATTTGGACCAGTGGAGTGGAGAAGTTGTGGCAGAGGGCTGAATTTTGGTTTTTGACGGATATTTGAATCAGAGAAGTTCAAAGTAAATCTATAAATGAAATACATATATGTCCCTATATACTACCTTGAGATGCATTTTATTGCAAGTATTCACACTAGAACAGAGGTGGCCCTCTGATGGTCAGAGTTGAACATGGGTGTTGTGTCCTAGCTGTTTACATGATATGCAAGCCAGAGCAGTACGATATGGAGAGAAAACTTGCCATGCAATAAGGTTCCCCTCTGCACCCACCTGATGAATCCAAAAGAACAACAGAGACCCAATACAGTTTGATACCCGATGTGTCGCACCAGTTGCCAGTCAACATTAAACTCAACACTGGGCTGTGTCGGGCCTCCAGCTCCGGATTTTTCATTGACATTTACGCCCAAAGCCTTCCCCTTGAGTGGGTATAGGCGCAAAGCAGTGGAGGTTTGAGATCAGAGATCTCCTTCTCTGAGGTGAGCTGCCAACCATGGCTGACAAGCCCCAACTGTCCAAAGTAACTGGTTTTAAGGTGTCAGTAATCCACCTTTGCCTCTTCTCCTGTCAGTAGAAATGATTCCACGGGGCTTAGTAGCTAAGCCACATGTGAAGGCCCGGAGCTGGACTTGGTTGTCAGAGTCTATTTAAGATGCACGCCATTGGGATCAAAAAGGCGGGAGGAGAAGATGGCGGCGCATGATATTGTACCTGTTAAATAGGGGCCGTGGACAATTCTGATTTGATGGAGAATGGATGTGAAAGCACAGAGAAACATCTGGAGAAATTTCTGAAACGCCCGTTCGCTGCTGTCGTTACTGTGTGGTCAGGAATCTTTCTGAGGGTAGGCCTCAAAATCCCCGGCCTTGCCTGCTTTTGGCAACCGAGAAGGAGGTCGAATCGTTTGGACAGAGATGGCGCTCAGTACTCGGTGTCAGAGAGCTGATCAGAGCTCGAAGTTTTCGGATGATACAGAGTCGGATTGTGGTCAGCATGGCAGGGAGAGTTTTTCTTCCCTCTCCCGTCTGCATGAGATGTGGGACATTTAAGAAACTTTGAACTTTACTGGGCTCATGGACTTTCTTCATCAAGTTATGGTATTGTTACACTGTTGTAACTATATGTTATAATTATGTGGTTTTATCAGTTTTTTCAGTCTTGGTCTGTCCTGTGTTTTGTGATATCACACCGGAGGAAATAATGTATCATTCCTTAATGCATGCGTTACCAAATGACAATAAAAGAGGACTATGTGCCTTCATAATCTAATAGCTAGTGGGAGCTTGCCACACTACCTCCCCCGGCTGGGACCAGAAAAGAGGAATACAACAGAATCTATGAAAATCTCCACACAAAGATGGACAAATAATAAATATGTAAGAAAGACAAACTGTGCAAACAAATCAATCAATCAATCTGAGAACATGAGTTGTACAGCCCTTGAAAGTTAAGTTATGGAAGTCAGTGCTGAGGTGGGTGAAGTTATCCACATTGGCTCAGGAGCCTGATGGTTGGGGGGGTAATAACTGTTCCTGAACCTGGTGGTGTGGGACCTGATGATTGAGGGGTAATAACTGTTCCTGAACCTGGTGGTGTGGGACCTGATGGTTGAGGGGTAATAACCGTCCCTGAACTTGGTGATGTGGGACCTGATGGTTGAGGGGTAATAACTGTTCCTGAATCTGGTGGTGTGGGACCTGATGGTTGAGGGGTAATAACTGTTCATGAACCTGGTGGTGTGGGACCTGATGGCTGAGGGGTAATAACCGTTCCTGAATCTGGTGGTGTGGGACCTGATGGTTGAGGGGTAATAACTGTTCCTGAACCTGGTGGTGTGGGATCTGATGGTTGAGGGGTAATAACCGTTCCTGAACCTGGTGGTGTGGGACCTGATGGTTGAGGGGTAATAACTCTTTCTGAACCTGGTGGTGTGGGACCTGATGGTTGAGGGGTAATAACTGCTCCTGAACCTGGTGATGTGGGACCTGATGGTTGAGGGGTAATAACTGTTCCTGAACCTGGTGGTGTGGGACCTGATGGTTGAGGGGTAATAACTGTTCCTGAACCTGGTGGTGTGGGTCCTGATGGTTGAGGGGTAATAACTGTTCCTGAACCTGGTGGTGTGGGACCTGATGGTTGAGGGGTAATAACCGTCCCTGAACTTGGTGACATGGGACCTGATGGTTGAGGGGTAATAACTGTTCCTGAACCTGCTGGTGTGGGACCTGATGGTTGAGGGGTAATAACTGTTCTTGAACCCGGTGGTGTGGGACCTGATGGTTGAGGGGTAATAACTGTTCTTGAACCCGGTGGTGTGGGACCTGATGGTTGAGGGGTAATAACTGTTCTTGAACCTAGTGGTGTGGGACCTGAGGCTTCTGTCCCTTCTTCCCATTGGCAGCAGTGAGAAGACAGCATGGCCTGGATGGTGGGGTCCTTGACGATGGATACTGCTTTCCTGTGGGAGCGCACTGTAAACACCCCAAACTACTTTCTAAAATGCTGTTTACGTTGTGAAACGTTTTTTGTTGCATGTCGCACCCTGACAAACAAAGCACAGAAAATTCCTAACAGATTCAGCTGCCACTTTATTCGATAGTTTATTAGCAGTTTTGGGTCCCTTATGTAAGAAAGGATGTACTGACACTGGACAGGTGCCAAAGGAGGTTCACAAAAATGGTTCAGGGATTGAAAGGCTTATCACACGAGGAGTGTTTGATGGCTCTATGCCTGTACTCACTGGAAATCAGAGAAACGAGGGGGGGTTCTCATTGAAACCTATTGACCGTGGAAAGCCTTGATAGAGTGACTGCAGAGTTTCCTATAGATGCCACCTGACCTGTTGAGGTCTTCCAGAGTTCCACGACCAGAGGGCACAGCCTCAGAATAGAGGGACGTCCCTTTAGAACAGAGATGAGGATGAATTTCTTTCATCAGAGAGTAGTGAATCCAAGGAATTCATTGCCACAGACAGCTGTGGTGGCCATGTCATTGGGCATATTTAAAGAAGAGTTTGAAAGATTCTTGATTAGCCAGGGTATCTGAAAATCCCAGGAGATCAGCAGTTTTTGAGATACTCAAACCACCCTGCCTGGCACTAACAATCATTCCACGATCAAAGTCACTTAGATCACATTTCTTCCCCATTCTGATGTTTGGCCTCAACAACTGAACCTCTTGACCATGTCTGCATAGTACTATGCATTGAGCTGTTGCCACATGATTGGCTGAATAGATTTTTTTAGATTATGAGAACACTCAGTCCTCTTTTATTGTCATTTAGAAACGCATACATGCATTAAGAAATGATACAATGTTTCTCCGGAGTGATATCACAGAGCAGGTGCACAGCTATACCTAATAGAGTAGCCACTGAGATTACAATGTTTCTTGTAGTTTATAGTTTATTTTGCCTTTCACGGTACTGCTGCCGCAAAACAACAAATTTTACGATATCTGTCAATGAAGGGTGCGAAGGAAGAGGGGTGAGTGCAGTTACTATTACAAAAGAGAAGCTGCTCAAAAAGCTGAAAGACCTGAAGGTACGTAAGTTACCCGGACCGGATGAACTGCACCCTAGGGTTCCGAAAGAGGTAGCGGTAGAGATTTTGGAGGCATTAGTAACAATCTTTCAAGAATCATTGATCTCTGGCGTGGTGCCAGAGGACCGGAGAATTGCATATGTCACTCCACTCTTTAGGAAAGGAGGGTAGCAGCAGAAAGGAAATTATAGACCAGTTAGCCAGACCTCAGTGGTTGGGAAAACAGGACAAGATAGGATATGTGCATTAACAGACAGGTGTATGACTGAATTTACATTGGAGGTCTCTCAGGTAGACAACCATATGACAGATCACCATTGTGACCAGTGTTGGTGCGACTGAGACCTGAGCTCACCTTCCAGGGAAACTGTCTTCATCCTGTGATTCCCTATGAGGTGAGCTGCGACTTTCTGTACAGGTGGCTGGGATCCAGATCCCGACTGCCTCAGGTATGGAAGGAACCGGGAGAGTTCACCTAGGCCGATCAAAGATCAAACAATAATCACACGTTACCTCAGGAGTGTTGTCAGATTCTTAAGCTCACTGCTTGTATGATAAGATGGACTCTTTGCCTCACAATCTACCTCAGTATGAATACTGTACACATCTCATTAGAGCAATCAAAGACCCCATTCACCCAGGACAATTGTCTCTTCTCCCGTCATGCCGAATATACAAAAGCGACACACACAAAATACTGGAGTTACTCAGCAGGTCAGGCAGCATCTATGGAAATGAATTAACAGTTGTTTCGGGCTGAGATCCTTCTTCAGTAATGGAAAGGAAGTGGGAGGACGCCAGAATAAAAAGGTGGGGGGGAGGGGAAGGAGGAGCTAGAAGGTGATAGCTGAAGACAAATGGTAGGAAAGGTAAAGGCTGGAGAAGAAGGCATCTGGTAGGAGAGGAATATGGACCATGGGAGAAAGAAACGGAGGAGTGGACCCACAGGAAAGGATAGAAAGTTGAGAAGAGGTAAGGGACCAGAGTGGGGAATAGAGGAAGTGGAGAGGGGGAGGGGAATTTTCTTTTACTGGGAGGAGGAATCAATGTTCTTGCCATCAGGTTCTTGCTACCAATACCTGAAAGCACGTACCACCAGGCTCAAGGACAGCTTCTATCTCACTGTTAGACAAGACTACCCAACGGTCCTCCAAATGGTATCTTGATCTCAAAAAAGAGATATTATGGTCTTGCATTTTATTGTCTGCCTGCACTGCACTCTCTCTAAAACTGTTAACACTTTAATCTGCATCGTGTTGTTTTCCCTTGAATGACCTCCATGCACTGTTTAAGGAACTGATCTGTATGAACAGTCTGCAAGACATTGTAACTGACTAATTGAGCGGATGTTTCGTAAGGCGGGGGAGTCTAGGGCCAGAGGGCACAGATAGAGTGATGTGGAGAGGATATGTCCTATAGTGGGGGAGTCTAGGACCAAAGGTTACAGATAGAGTGATGTGGAGAGTGGATGTGGAGAGGATAAGTCCTATAGTGGGGGAGTCTAGGACCAGAGGACACAGATAGAGTGGATGTGGAGAGGATATGTCCTATAGTCGGGGAGTCCAGGACCAGAGGACACAGATAGAGTGGATGTGGAGAGGATATGTCCTACAGTGGGGGAGTCTAGGACCAGAGGACACAGATAGAGTGATGTGGAGAGGATACGTCCTGTAGTGGGGGAATCTAGGACCAGAGGACACAGAATAGAGGAATGTCCATTTAGAACAGAGATAAGGAAGAATCTCTTTAGCCAGAGGGTGGTGAGTCTGTGGAATTCATCGCCACATACAGCTCTGAAGGTCAAGTCATGGGGTATATTTAAAGTGGAGCTTGATTGGTTCTTGATTTGTAAGGGTGTCAAGGGTTATGGAGAGACAGCAGGAAAATGGGGTTGAGAGAGATAATAAACCAGTCATGCTGGAATGGTGGAACAGACCCAATAGGCCAAATTCTGATCCTATGTCTTATGGTCTTGTGAACTTATTGATCTCTTTTCTCTCCTTCCCCCTGACCCTTTCACCATCTGTCCCTTATCTTTTATCTCCAATTTCCCCAATTTCTCCCTGATCACAGCGTCACAATCAGTGTCACAGCTGAGTGTGGTAGAGTGGATGCTGTGCACATGAACTTTCCAAACTTTCCAAAGGCACCTGGTAAAGACCCACATGATAGACACCTTATCACAATTTATATCAACACACCATCGAAAGCATGCTATCTGGATTCATCAGAGCTTGGGACAGTAACTGCTCTGCCTGAGACCATGAGGAAACTGCAGAGAGTTGTGGACACAGCTCAGCACTTCACAGAAACCAAACTCCCCTCTACGGACTCTGTCTACACTTCCCACTGCCTCCATCAGCAAAGATCCCACCCATCCAGGACATTCTCTCTCACCTGCCAATTTGTACTTCTTTCCCTCCCCCCACTTCGTTGTTCTGGCTTCTGCCCCCATCCTTTCCAGTCCTGGTGAAGGACCTCGGCCCAAAACGTAGACTGTTCATTCCCCTCCATAGATGCTGCCTGACTTGCCGAGTTCCTCCAGCATCAGGAGTGTTACTCTGAATTTCAAAGTTCAAAGTAAATTTATTATCAAAGAACATTAACGTCACCATATTGAACCCTGAGATTCATTTCTGGCATCTGCATCTCGTGTTTATGAAAATACAAATATGTTACCATATATTATCTCGAGGCTCATTTTTTTGCGGGCATTTACAAGCAAAAAGGAATACAATTCTATGACCAACTATACATAAACAAAGACTGACAAACAACCAAAGTGGAAAGCAAGACAAATTGTGTAAGTAAAATGATTCTGAGAACAAGCTGCATCACTGCCTGGTATGGGAACTGTACCTCCCTTAATCACAGGACTCTGCAGAGAGTGGTGCGGACAGCCCAGCGCATCTGTAATTGTGAACTTCCCATGATTCAGGACATTTACAAAGACAGGTGTGTAAAAAGGGCCCGAAGGATCATTGGGGACCCACGTCACCCCAACCACAAGCAGGTGAGCAGAAGAGGTAAGAGGCCAGAGTAGGAAACAATAGAAGACAGAAAGGGGGAAGAAACAAAATCCCAGAAGAAGAAATCGATGTTAATGAGAATTAGGGTGTGTTTACCTTTCACAATGAGAGACATGTCCTGTTCATACCGCTTCGCTATGGTCTGTAAAATATTTTTGAAGAAATGTGAGTTTAAAAAATACTCCCATCCTCCCTCACCCCTGCATAACCTCACTCCTAAGTTACCTAAAAAAAAAGCCCTACCTATTTACCTAAGATTTTGGTCACTTGCTCTTACAGTGCTTCTCTCATGAGAATGGTTCTGGAAATGAAAGGGTTAATGTATGGGGTGCATTTGACAGCTCAGGGCCTTTATTCACTGGGGTTCAGAAGAACGAAGGAAATCTCATTGAAACCTGTCGAATATTGAAAGGCCTAGATAGAGTGGATGTGCAGAGGATGTTTCCTATAGTGGGAGAGTCTAGGACCAGAGGGCACAGATAGAGTGGATGTGGGGAGGATGTTTCCTATAGTGGGAGAGTCTAGGACCAGGAGCACAGACTCAGAACAGAGGAACATCTATTTAGAACAGAGATGAGCAGAAATTTCTTTTGTCAGATGTTGGTGAATCTGTGGAATTCATTGTCACAGACGGCTGTGGAGACCAAGTCATTGGGTATATTTAAAGTGGTTGATAGGTTATTGATTTATAAGGGTTTTATAGAATGCTGGAGCAAACTCGATGGGCCGAATGGAAGCTTGCAGCAGGATGTGGAGTGGCTGGAAGTTAATATAGACAAGTGTGAGGTGTTGCTCTTTGGGCAGATAAACCAAGGTAGGACTTACACAGAGATCTGAGGAGTGAGATAGAACAGAGGGATCTGGGAATACAGGTCCATAATTCCTTGAATGTGACATCACTGGTAGATGGGGTCATAAAGAGAGCTTATGGCACATTGGACTTTTTAAATCAAAGTACTGATACAGGAAATGGGATGTTATATTGAAATTATGTAAGACGTTGATGAGGCCTAATTTGGAGCATTGTGTACAGTTTTGACTACCTACCTACAGGAAAGATATCAATAAGATTGAAAGAGTACAGAGAAAACTTACAAGGACGTTGCTGGGATATGGGGACCTGAGTTATAAGGAAAGGTTGAATAGGTTAGAAGTTTATTCTCTGGAGCACAGGGAAATGAGGGCAGACCTGATAGAGGTAAACCAAATTATGAGGGGGATAGATACAGTAAACACAAGCAAGCTTTTTCCACTGACATTCGGTGAGGCTACAACTAGAGGTCATGGGTTAAGGGTGAAGGGTGAAATGTTTAAGGGGAACCTGAGGAAGAACCTCTGAACTCAGAGTGTGGTGAGGGCACAGATCAAGCTGCCAGTGGAAACTGGTTCAATTTCAACACTTATGAGTAAGTTGGATAGGTACGTGGATGGGAGGGGTATGGAAGGATATGGTCCAGGTGCAGGCCAATGGGGTGAGGCCGATTAACAGCTCAGCACAGACTAGATGGGCCAAAAGGTCTGTTTCTGCACTCTAGTGCTCAATGACTACATAGAGATGTCTGGAGGCATGTATAGGACGGACCAAATATTATCACCATGGACAACTGGAGATCTAAAACAAAAACAGAAAATGCCAGAAATATTTTCTGTGGGAAGTAAAACAAATTCAACAACACGGGAGTCAAAGAACCTTTGTCAGTTCTGATTTGTCATCACCTGACCAAGGCTCTTCAACCTGAAGGGATAATTTTAACTCTTTTTCACTTGTTCAGACCTGCTGAGCAGTTCAGGCATTGCTTGTATTCATTTCAACGCAGATGTGGACTTGATCAATGATCAGCGTAATTCGCCATAAACCCTCAGTGGCCATTTCATTATGTACCTCTGGTACCTAATAAAGCGGTCACTGCGTGTGTGTTCATGGTCTCCTGCTGCTGTCGTTCATCCACTTCAAGGTTCAACGTGTTGTGTGTTCAGATGCAATGTGTTCCTCTTCTGCACACCACTGTTGTAATGCGTGGTTACTTGAGTTACTGTCACCTTCCTGTCAGCTTGAACCAGTCTGGCCATTCTCCCTGATCTCTCCCATTAACAAGGTGTTTTCACCCACAGGACTGATGCTCACTGGATGTTTTTTTTTTGTTTTTTGCTGCATTCTCTGTAAACTCTAGAGACTGTTGTGCGTTAAAATCCCAGGAGATCAGCAGTTTCTGAGATACTCAAATCTCCCCGTCTGGCGCCAACAATCATTCCACAGTCAAAGTCAGCCAGATCACATTTCTTCCCCATTCTGATGTTTGGTCTGAAAAACAACTGAACCCCTTGACCATGTCTGCGTGCTTTTATGCATTGAGTTGCTAATTAGATATTTACTTTAATGAGCAGGTATACAGGTGCACCTAATGAAATGGCCACTGAGTGTATTAGGAATTTACTGTGGTGTGTTAAGATATAAAACATAGGATTAGGCCATTCAGCCACTGAATCTGCTCAACCAATCACAGCTGCTTTTTCATAAATCAACCCCCGTTTTTGCAACCTGTTATCCTTAAACCACCCCCCACACCCAGTCAAGATCTTACTAGTCTCTGATTTAAATATACCAGTTGCTTGATCTCCAGAGCCTTCGCTGGCGATGAATTCTATTGATTCACCCCTCCCTGGCGAGGAAATTCCCCTCCATCTCAATTTTGGAAGGACGTCACTTTATTCTGAGGCTGTGCCCACAGATCCCGTGTCTACTCTATCGAGGCCTTTCAGAATCAGGAAGGTTCG
The DNA here is from genome assembly GCF_030028105.1 of Mobula birostris. Lineage (NCBI taxonomy): Eukaryota > Metazoa > Chordata > Chondrichthyes > Myliobatiformes > Myliobatidae > Mobula > Mobula birostris. The sequence continues at coordinate 7,768,753 of NC_092373.1, forward strand.
AATCAGATCACCCCTTATTTTTTCTGAACTCTATTGAGTTGGCACAACATATAACAACAGACAACAACGTTCAACAATTATAAAGAATAGCAAATATATTTAGAGATTAAAGTACAGAATAAAATCTGCATAAATACATAAATACCAGCATGTATTCACAATGTAAATAGCATTAATAAAAAGTGGCTTAAAGCAACACACACAAAATGCTGGAGAAACTCAGCAGGTCAGGCAGCATCTATGGATGGGGCCAAGATGTGTCAACTCTCTGGGTGGAGGAGCCACACCTCATTTTCCTCCTGGGTAGCCTCCAACCAGATGGAAGGAACGTCAATTTCTCCTTCCAGTAAAAGAACTTCCCTCCCCCCAACTTCTATTGCCCAATCTGGCCACTAACCTCTTCTCCACCTGTCTATCTCCCCTGGCTTCCCCCATCCCTTCCTTTCTCCAATGGTCCACTCTCCTCTCCTACCAGGCTCCTTCCTCTCCAGCCCTTGACCTTGACCTTCCCCACCCACCTGGCTTCACCTATCATCTTCTAGATGTCCTCCTTCATCTCCTCTCACCCTTTTATTCTGGCATCACCCCCCCCCCACACTTCCTTTCCAACCCTGTTAAATAGAAACATAGAAAATAGGTGCAGGAGTAGGCCCTTCGGCCCTTCGAGCCTGCACCACCATTCAGTATGATCATCCAACTCAGAACCCTGTACCTGCCTTCTCTCCATACCCCCTGATCCCTTTAGCCACAAGGGCCATATCTAACTCCCTCTTAAATATAGCCAATGAACTGGCCTCAACTGTTTCCTGTGGCAGAAAATTCCACAGATTCACCACTCTCTGTGTGAAGATGTTTTTCCTTATCTCGGTCCTAAAAGGCTTCCCCTCTATCCTCAAACTGTGACCCCTCGTTCTGGACTTCCCCAAAATCGGGAATAATCTTCCTGCATCTAGCCTGTCCAATCCCTTTAGGATTTTATATGTTTCAATACGATCCCCCCTCAATCTTCTAAATTCCAACCAGTATAAGCCTAGTCGATCCAATCTTTCATCATATGAAAGTCCTGCCATCCTAAGAATCAATCTGGTGAAACTTCTTTGTACTCTCTCTATGGCAAGGATGTCTTTCCTCAGATTAGGGGACCAAAACTGCACACAATACTCCAGGTGTGGTCTCACCAAGGCCTTGTACAACTGCAGTAGTACCTCCCTGCTCCTGTACTCGAATCCTCTTGCTATAAATGCCAGTATACCATTTGCCTTTTTCACCGCCTGCTGTACCTGCATGCCCACTTTCAATGACTGGTGTAGAATGACACCCAGGTCTCGTTGCACCTCCCCTTTTCCTAATCGGCCACCATTCAGATAATAATCTGTTTTCCTGTTGAAGTCTCTCAACCCAAAGCATCAACTGCTTCGTCATTTCCATAGACGCTGCCTGACCTGCTGAGCTCCTCCAGCATTTTGTGTGTGTTGCTTGGATTTCCAGCATCTGCAGAACCTCTTGTGTTAGTCATTGAAAGTCTTTTCTGTACAGACCTACGACAGGGGTAATAGAAAGAGAGGGTAAGGGGGAGGGGGAGGCTAACTAGAATGGTTGATCAGATTAACTGCCTGGAGGAAGAAACTTTTAAAGAGGCATGAAGTTTTTGTTCTAACAGCCCGATGGTGCTTTCCAGAAGGGAGATTTTAGAAAAGGTTTTAGAAAGTCCCCGCTCACCCGCCCGTGGGATGCACCAGATCCCATGGATACACCTTGAAGTAGAGCACGAGTTACCGTCAGAGTGGCAGGGCTGAGAAAATCTCTCTCTCTATACGTGTGTGTGTGTGTGTGTGTGTGTGTGTGTGTGTGTGTGTGTATATGTATGTATGTGTGTGTGTATATATATATAGACACACACACACACATACAGAGCCTGCCAGAGCGAGAGGATGAAGGGGCAACCTACTTCTTGGATCAGTTGTTGGACCTGCCCACGGAATCTCCAGCACTGATCTTCGCCCATCCTCACTTGCTCACTGTAGATATCTTCATCCTCCGAGGAGTCAGGGGGTGGATTCAGGGTGTCTGCCGTCAGGCAGCTCATGCTGTTCTTGGAGAAGATTTCCTCAATCTAGGAACAAGAGCAGAAGGCACCAGGTCAAACTCAGAACTCAGTAACATTACAACAGAGGAAGTTGCACTCATTGTGTATCAGATACAGGAACAGTATTAGGCCGTTTGGCCCATTGAGTTTTTTCCACCATTCCATCATGGCCTCTCAACGCCATTCTACTGTATTAACCCTCTCAACACCATTCTACTGCCTCCTCCCAATAACCATAACATCATAAGATATAGGAGCAGAGTAGGCCATTCGGCCTGTCGAGACTGCTCCACCATTCAATCATGGGCTGATCCAATTCTTCCAGTCATCCCCACTCCCCTGCCTTCTCCCCATACCCTTCGATGCCTGGATGAGGAAGTGGAAGGATGGGTTAGTAAGTTTGCTGATGACACAAAGGTTGGGGGTGTTGTGGACAGTGTGGAGGGCTGTCAGAGGTTTCAGCGGGACATCGATAGGATGTAAAACTGGGCTGATGGACTTCAACCCAGATAAGTGTGAGGTGGTTCATTCTGGTAGGTCAAATATGATGGCAGAATAAAGTATTAATGGTAAGACTCTTGGCAGTGTGGAGGATCAGAGGGATCTTGGAGTCTGAGTCCAGAGGACACTCAAAGTTGCTATGGTTGATTCTGTGGTTAAGAAGGCGGACGGTTCATTGGTCTTCATTAACTGCAGGATTGAGTTCAAGAGCCGAGAGGTAATGTTGCAGCTATATAGGACCCTGGTCAGACCCCACTTGGAGTACTGTGCTCAGTTCTGGTCACCTCACTATAGGAAGGACGTAGAAACCATAGAAAGGGTGCAGAGGAGATTTACAAGGATGTTGCCTGGATTGGGGAGCATGCCTTACGAGAATAGGTTAAGTGAACTCGGCCTTTTCTCCTTGGAGTGACAGAGGATGAGAGGTGACCTGATAGTGGTGTATAAGGTGATGAGAGGCATTGATCGTGTGGATAGTCAGAAGCTTTTTCCCAGGGCTGAAATGGTCGCCACAAGAGGGCACAGTTTTAAGATGCTTGGAAGTAGGTGCAGAGGAGATGACAAAGGTAAGTTTTTTTTAACGCAGAGAGTGGTGAGTGCGTGGAATGGCCTGCCAGTGATGGTGGTGGAGGTGGATACGATAGGATCTTTTAAGAGACTCCTGGATAGATACATGAAGCTTAGAAAAATAGAAGGTTATGGGTAACCCTAGGTAATTTTTAAAATAAGTAAATGTTTGGCACAGCAATGTGGGCCGAAAGGCCTGTATTGTGCTGTAGTTTTTCTATGTTTCTATATTTCTATGCCCTGGCTAATCAAGAACCTATCTATCTCTGCCTTTAATACACCCAATGACTTGGCCCCCACAGCTGCTTGTGGCAACAATTCTCTGCATCTCTGTTCTAAATGGACGTCCTTCAATCCTGAAGTTGTGTCCTCTTGTCCCAGACTCCCCTACCGTGGGAAATAACTTTGCCATATCTAATCTGTTCAGGCCTTTTAACATTCGGAATGTTTCTATGAGATCCCCCCTCATTCCCCTGAACTCCAGGGAATACAGCCCAAAAGCTGCCAGGTGTTCCTCATACGGTAATCCTTTCATTCCTGGAATCATCCTCATGAATCTTCTCTGAACTCTCTCCAATGTCAAGACCCTATCAATCTATACCTTAAATATACCCAAAAAGTTCACCTTTACAGCCACAGGTGGCAGTGATTTTGACAGATTCACCACCCTCTGCCTAAAGAAATTGTTTCTCATCTCTGTTCTCAATGGGCCCCCTTTTATTCTGAGGCTGTGCTTTTCGTCCTGAACTCTCCCATTACTGGAAACACCCTCCCCACATTGACTCTGTCTAGGCCTTTCAATATTCAATAGGTTTCAATGAGATCCCTCCTCATTCTTCTGAACTCCGGAGAGTACAGACCCAGACCCATCAAACGCTCCTCAAACATTAACCCTTTCATGCCCAGGATCATTCTCAGGACTCTCCTCTGCACCCTCTCAAAGTTCAAAGTTCAAAGTAAATTTATTATCAAAATATGTATACATTATACAACCTTAAGATTTGTCTCCATTCAGGCAGCCCATTCAGAACAGAAATGCGAAGAAATTTTTTTAGTCAGAGGGTGGTGAATCTATGGAATTTGTTGCCATGGGCGGCAGTGGAGGCCAAGTCATTGGGTGTATTTAAGGCAGAGATTGATAGGTATCTGAGTAGCCAGGGCATCAAACGTTATGGTGAGAAGGCGGGGGAGTGGGACTAAATGGGAGAATGGATCAGCTCATGATAAAATGGCGGAGCAGACTCAATGGGCCGAATGGCTGACTCCTGCTCCTTTGTCTTATGGTCTAAAACAAAGAAACCCAATAGAACCAATTTTTTTAAAAAAAATTATCAATCCCCCAATTGGCAGAGAGAAAAGAAATAGTGCAAACATTAGCAGTAAGCAAATAGCATTCAGTTTTATGAAAGACACAGCAGGTGACAGCCTCACTTCATTGCAGAGCCAATTAAACATTGTGCGACCAAAGACACACAAAGCCAGGCATCACTGCAGCTGGAGCAGGCCACAGTCCTAGTTCAGCGCAGAGGTGAGGAAACATCACAGAAGAACAGGCAGAATCAGCTGTCACCTCGCCTCCAATCTCGACCCCCTGGCCTTTTCAATCTGTCCCAGTACGTAAATCGTCCAAATATCAGGTTGTTCCTCGCTCTCAACCACTCCGGAGCCTGGACCCTGCTGTTACGATTTGGCCCGTACCCAAATTGTCCAAATCGGCTGGACGCTTAAATTGTTCAGACGTTGGGACTCTCCCTGTCTGCCTCCTTCATGCCGCACCTTCCCCTCCACCTCCGCTCACCTAGCCTCACTTTTGCACGTCTCCCCATTGTCAGCTCAGCTGAGTGAAGCTGGTCCGGGAGGCTGGTGGCTGCAGGCCACAGCCATGGAGCTAGTTCAGTGCTGAGGTGAGTGAAGCTGGTCCGGAAGGCTGGTGGCCACAGGGCAACAGCTGCTCCTGAACCTGGCAGAGTGCAATCCAAGACAATGCAAGTAAGGGAGCCGACCGCGGGTTTGTCTTCCACTACCAGGCCTCGATGCAGTGTCGATCCCCGGTGATGGCCACCCCAGCAGTATTTGTACTTAAGAGACTAGTTCTCCAAATCCCCCAGGAAGTCACAAAAGTGTCCAATTGTTTAGTCGGCTGAAAAGTACTTCCTTAAAAGGGAAATTACAGGCTGCAGACTGGAACAATACCAGTTTAGAAGAAGTATATCTGGAAAAAGAAAAACATCTCTTAGTTTAGTGAGATGTCTGCAACACATTTTCGTGGGCTGCTTCCGCCATCTGGTCTGCAGCCTCTCCAAAGCTTCTACATCCTTCTTTTTAATGAGGCAACCAGGAGCGAACACAATATTCCCAGTGTGGTGTAACCACGGTTTCACAAAGCTGTGACATTAGCCCCTGGCTCTTGGTCTTAATTTTCTGACTAATGAAGGCCAACACAACAAACACCTCCTCACCCACCCTTTCAATGTGCATGGCAACTCTTGAGGGTCTACAAACGTGGACACCTAGATCCCTCTATTCCTCCACACTGATAAGAGTCCTGCCACTAATCCTGTGATCTGCCTTCATTTGACCTTCCAAAGTGAATCGTTTCACACATGTCAAGAAATTTGTTGTTTATGGCAGTAGAACACTGCAATACATAAAAAATGCTACAAGTTACAATAAGGAATGCAAGCAACAAATAAGGAGCACAAAAACAGTAAAATGGAGATTTTGTTGTTTTGCGGAGGAGTGCAGTACTGTGTACACGCAGTTGGTAATCTTCCGCTTACGGCCAAGGTCAACTTTTGTAGACCTTGGGTCAACTTGAATCTTTGGAATTCAAGTTCAGATTCATTGTTATTCAACTGTACACAAGTATACCGCCAAGCCAGAAACTTGTTCCCAGGGCAGAAATGGCTAACTCCAGAGCGGAAAACTCTAAGGTGATAGGAGGAAAGTATAAGGGCTAGGCTTTTTGCACAGAAGGTGGTGAGGGGTGTGCAACACCCTGGCCGAGGTGGTGATAGAGACAGATATATTAGGGTGACTTAAGAGACTCTTAAATGATAGATGATAGAAAAATGGAGGCATGTGTGGGAGGGAAGGGTGAGATTGATCTTGGAGGAGGTTAAGAGGTCGGCACAATATTGTGGGCCGAAGGAGCGGTACCGTACTATGTTGGGTGAGAAAATGCAGAATAGTGTTACAATTATGGAGGGAGTGCAGTGCAGGAAGAGAGATAAGGTCCATGACAAAGTAGAATGAGAGATGAAGAGTTCCTTTTTACTGCAGAGAACTACAGTACACTACTGATAACAGCTGCCCTTCAGCTTCATGGTGCATGTTCTCAAGCCAGTGATGTTTTGGGCTGAGACCATTCATCAGAGCTGGAAAGGAAAGGGGCAGAAGCCAGAATAAGAGAATAAGGAACTGTCCTTGATCATATATACATAAAATCTTCTCTAGAGGCACCACCTCCCTCCATAGACGTAATGCCTAGAGTTATGCATAAGACCATAAGGCTTAGGAACAGATATAGAATGTGTAAGGAAGGCTTAAGGCCTGGAGATACAAGCAGCACATTCCATGGTACACCCAATTCCAGACACTCTATTCCAGAGATTGTGTGAGGTGAAGATTATGGTAAACTTTATATTCTAATTCCAAGTTCAAGATTTAAGTTCCTGGGTATCAATATCCTTGAAGATCTAGCCTGGGCCCAAAATATTGGGAAATGTATGATAATGCATTTTGGTAAAAGGAGCAATATTATGGACTATTATCTAATTGGGGAGAAGGTTCAAACATCAGAGGTACAGAGGGACTTAGGAGTCCTCATGCACAACTTCCAAAAGGTTAATTGACAGGTTGAGTCATTGAAATGAATGCCAACATTGAATGCAATGTTAGCATTCATTTCAAGGGGAATAAAATATAAAAGCAAGGAGAGAATACTGAGGCTTTATTGGACACTAATCAGGCCATACTTGGAATATCATCAACAGTTTTGGGCTCCATATCTCAGAAAGGATGTATTGTCATTGGAGAGAGTCCAGAGGAGGTTCACAAAGATGATTCCAGGCATGAAGGGTTTAATTTATGAGGAGCATTTGGCAGCTTTGGGCCTGTACTCACTGGAATTTAGAAGATTGTGGGGGGATGTCATTGAAACCTACCAAATGTTGAAAGGACTAGATACGGTGGATGTGGAGAGGATGTTTCCTATGGTGAGAGTATCCAGAAGTAGAGGGCACAGCCTTAAAGTTGAGGGGCAACCTTTTAGAGTTAATGAGGATTTTTTTTTTGAATCTGCGGAATACTTTGCCACTGACTGCAGTGCAGACCTAGTCTGTGGGTATATTTAAGGCGGAAGTTGATAGCTTCCTGATCGGTCAGGGCATCAAAGAATATGGCGAGAAGGGAGGTGTATGGGGTTGAGTGGGATCCGGGTTCAGCCATGATGGAATGGTGCAGCAGACTCGATGGGCTGAATGGCCTAACTCTGCTCCTATGTCTTATGGTCTTATAATGATGCAATTACACAGAAGACATGGCAGCAGACATATTTCATGAGGAGTTTGAGGATACTTGGTTTACCACTAAAGGTACTGACAAATTTCTAGGGATGTACCATGGAGACTATTGATATGGAGGGGCCATTCCACAGGATCAGGAATAGCCGCAAGAAGTTTCAAACTCAGACAGCTGGATATCTTCAAAAGATGATGCCTCAAAAAGGCAGCATCTGTCATTACGGACCTCCATCACCCAGGACATGCCCTATTCTTGTTGCTACCATCAAGGAAGAGATTCAGGAGCCTGAACAACCACACTCAACATTTCAGGAACAGCTTCTTCCCCTCCACAATCAGATTTCTGAACGGTCAATGAGCCCATGTACCCTATCTCACTATTTTCTGCTCTTTTGGCACTAGTTATTTAATTTTATATATATTTATATATTTTTATATATACTGTATATACAGTGCCTATAACATGTATTCACCCCCAGAGAAGTTTTCATGTTTTATTGTTTTACAACATTGAATCACAGTGTATTTAATTTAGCTTTTTTGGCACTGATCAACAGAAAAGACTTTTGTGTCAAAGTGAAAACAGATCTCTACAAAGTGATCTAAATTAATTACAAATATAAAGCACAAAATAATTGATTGCATAAGTATTCATCCCTTTTAATACGACACACCAAATCTTCGCTGGTGCAGCCAAGTGGTTTTAGAAGTCACATAATTAGTCAAACGGATATCACCTGTGTGCAGTCACGGTGTTTCAATTGATTGTAGTAAAAATACACCTGTATCTGGAAGGCCCAGCTGCTGGTGAGTCAGTATCCTGGCAAAAACTACACCATGAAGACAAAAGGACACTCCAAACAACTCCACAAAAAGGTTAAAGCAAAAGTCAAGAGACGGAAACAAGAAAATTTTCAAATCCCTGAATATCCTTTGGCGTACAGTTACGCCAATCATCAAGAAATGGGAAGAATATGGCACAGCTGTAAATCTGCCTAGAGCAGGCTGTCTTCAAAAACTGAGTGACCGTGCAAGAAGGGGACGAGTGACGGAGGCCACCAAGAGACCTATGACAACTTTGGAAGAGTTACAAGCTTCAGTGGCTGAGATGGAAGAGACCGTGCATACAACTGTTTCCCGGGTGCTTCACCAGTCACAGCTTTATGGGAGAGTGGCAGAAGGCATGTGGGAGACTCTGAAGTCAGCTGGAAGAAGGTTCTACAGGCTGATGGAAACAAAATTGAGTTTTTTGGCCATCAGACTAAACGCTATGTTTGGCGTGAGCCTAACACCACACATCATCAAAAACACACCATCCCTACCGTGAAGCACAGTGGTGGCTGCATCATGCTGTGGGGATGCGTCACTGCAGCAGGCCCTGGAAAACTTGTGAAGGTAGAGGGTAAAATGAATGCAGCAAAACACGGGGAAATCCTGGAGGAAAATATGAAAACTTTCAGGAGGGTGGTGAATACTTTTTTTTATATAGGCACTGCAACTTTGCTGTAGTAATTTATTAATGCAATGCACTGCTGCTGCCAAACAACGCACTTCACGACATATGCCGGATATTAAACCTGATTCTGATTCTACAGTTCAACTTTATTGCCATACAACCATGCACATGTATACCACCAAACAAAACAACATTCCTCCAGGCCTAGGTGCACAACACAGTACATATAACTCACACACACACAACACATAAAGTAATGTTACCACAAATAAATTAACCACAAATACTGAAAGGTCTAGATAGAGAGGATGTGAAGAGAATTGTTTCTAATAGTGAAGGAGTCGAGGACCAGAGGGCACAGCCTCAGAATGGAGGGACATCCCTTTAGAATAGAGGTGAGGAGGAATTTCTTTAGCCAGAGGCTGGTGAATCTGTGGAATTTGTTACCACACATGGCTGCGGAAGCCAAACCTTTCGGTTCATTTAAAGCTTTTGTTAATAGGTTCTTGATTAGTAAGGGTGTCAAGTGGTGTGGGGAGAAAGGAGAAGAGTGGGGTTGAGAGGGATGATAAACCAGCTATGATAGCATGGCGGAGTAGACTCAACGGGCTGAATGGCCTAAATCTGCTCCTGTGTCTTATGGGCTAAAATAAAGGTCAGCTGTAGGGAGTTTTGGCTAAAATCACAACCGTGGCCCTGGCTGCTGGCTCATGCTTGAGTAAATTTTTGCCACGACAGGATCCGCTGATCCATCTCCTGAACATGATGCTGACGAGGCTTAATTTAGAGTGCTGTGTGCAGTTTTGATCGCCGGCCTACAGGAAAGATATCAATAAGATTGAAAGAGTACAGTGAAAATGTACAAGGATGTTGTGTTGCCAGGACGTGAGGACCTGAGTTATAGGGAAAGGTTGAATAGGTTAGGGACTTTACTCCCTGGAGCATAGGAGAATGCGGGGAGGTTTGATAGAGATATATAAAATTATGAGGGGCATAGATAGGGTAAATGCAATGGGCTTTTTCCACTGATGCTGGGGGAGACTGCAACTAGAGGTCATGGGTTACAAGTGAAAGGTGAAATATCAGTGGGAAACCTGTGGAAGAACTTCTCCACTCAGAGGGTGGTGAGACCGTGGAACGAGCTGTCAGTGCAGGTGAGGGATGAGATTTCGATTTCAACATTTACGAGAACTTTGTATCGGTACATGGAGGGGAGGGGTATGGAGAGATATGGTCCAGAAACAGGTCAGTGGGACTAGGCAGATTACTATTTTAGCATAGAGCAGATGGCCCAAAGGGCCTGTTTCTGTGCTGTAGTGCTCTATGGTGATACCTGAGAACACGTACAGGTAGGCATGCATAAGACAAGCCAAATATCATCACTACAAGTAGTAACTTATTACTGTCATGTATAACGAGTTACAGTGATGAACTTTGTTAGCGTCACCACATCACGGGAACTGAACCTTGATCTTCAGGCATATAGATGAGGGTTGTGCAGTGGATGTGATCTATATGGATTTTCGTAAGGCATTTGACAAGGTTCCACACGGTAGGCTTATTCAGAAAGTTAGAAGGCATGGGATCCAGGGAAGTTTGGCCAGGTGGATTCAGAATTGGCTTGCCTGCAGAAGGCAGAGGGTGGTGGTGGAGGGAGTACATTCAGATTGGAGGATTGTGACTAGTGGTGTCCCACAAGGATCTGTTCTGGGACCTCTACTTTTCGTGATTTTTATTAACGACCTGGATGTGGGGGTAGAAGGGTGGGTTGGCAAGTTTGCAGATGACACAAAGGTTGGTGGTGTTGTAGATAGTGTATAGGATTGTCAAAGATTGCAGAGAGACATTGATAGGATGCAGAAGTGGGCTGAGAGGTGGCAGATGGAGTTCAACCTGGAGAAGTGTGAGGTGGTACACTTTCGAAGGACAAACTCCAAGGCAGAGTACAAAGTAAATGGCAGGATATTTGGTAGTGTGGAGGAGCAGAGGGATCTCGGGGTACATGTCCACAGATCCCTGAAAGTTGCCTCACAGGTGGATAGGGTAGTTAAGAAAGCTTATGGGGTGTTAGCTTTCATAAGTCGAGGGATAGAGTTTAAGAGTCGCGATGTAATGATGCAGCTCTATAAAACTCTGGTTAGGCCACACTTGGGAGTATTGTGTCCAATTCTGGTCACCTCACTATAGGAAGGATGTGGAAGCATTGGAAAGGTACAGAGGACATTTACCAGAATGCTGCCTAGTTTAGAAAGTATGCATTATGATCAAAGATTAAGGGAGCTAGGGCTTTACTCTTTGGAGAGAAGGAGGATGAGAGGAGACATGATAGAGGTGTACAAGATAATAAGAGGAATAGATAGAGTGGACAGCCAGCGCCTCTTCCCCAGGGCACCACTGCTCAATACAAGAGGACATGGCTTTAAGGTAAGGGGTGGGAAGTTCAAGGGGGAAATCAGAGGAAGGTTTTTTACTCAGAGAGTGGTTGGTGCATGGAATGCACTGCCTGAGTCAGTGGTGGAGGCAGATACACTAGTGAAGTTTAAGAGACTACTAGACAGATATATGGAGGAATCTAAGGTGGGGGCTTATATGGGAGGCAGGGTTTGAGGGTCGGCACAACATTGTGGGCCAAAGGGCCTGTACTGTGTTGTACTATTCTATGTAAAGATCAGTTGTAAACCGTTATGCTATCCTCGACACGACCATGCCGCCTGCTCTGATGACTCAAGCAAACTTCTACATTGAATCAGAATCAGGTTTAATGTGACCGGCATATATTGTGAAATATGTTGTGAATTACAGTAAGTACACACATGTTTTAAATAGTTAAGTTAAATAAGTCGTGCAAAACAAATAGGAAATAAAAAAGTAGTGAGGTAGTGTTCATGGGTTCAACGTGCATTCAGAAATCAGACGGCAGAGGGGAAGAAGCTGTTCCTGAATCATTGAAATTGTGCCTTCAGGCTTCTGTACCTCCTTCTTAATGGTAGCAATGAGAACAAAGCCTGGTCTGGCTGATGGGGGTAATGATGGATGCTGCCTTTTTGAGGCATGGCTCCTTGAAGATGTCCTGGATATTATGGAGGCTAGTGTCCATAATGGAGCTGACTAAGTTTACAACTCTCTACAAGTTACTTTGATCCTGTGCAGTAGCCCCAGCTCAGCCCAGCGCCATACCAGACAGCAATGCAGCCAGCTAGAAAGCTCCCCACACTACTACATCTGTAGAAATTTTCAAGTGTTTTTGGTGACATGCCAAATCTCCTCAAACTCCTAATGAAATACAGCTGTTGTTGCACCTTCTTTCTAGCTACATTGATATGTTGGGACCGAGATAGATGCTGGAGCATCCTTGGTGTTATATAAACAGACAATAGGATTTTCTCTTCAATTGCTGACGGACTATAAACAGCACATCCTTACTGCTTTACAGCTTTGCACGTGATTGATGTTGGATTAAAATAGCAATTTACACAATTTACACGTGTTCTAAAGTGTCTTTAACTTGAAGTGTGAGCCACAGTGAGGGGAACAAAGGGTAACTGACTTCAGGAAGAGGGGCCAGTAACACCATCGATAGTGCTCAGGTCCAGAGAGTTGAGAACTTCAAGTCTCAGAAGGTACAGGAGCCTTAGGTCCCACACCACCAGATTCAGGAATGGTAACTACCCCTCAGCCATCAGGCTCCTGAACCAGAGGGGATAACTTCATTCACCACAACATAAAACGATGTTGCTTACTGGAGCACTCGTGGCTGTGACTGTAGAAGCCCTGGGCACCGCGGCAGCGTAGCAGTTAGCGTTGGTCCATCACAGTTTGGAGTTCAATCCCAGCACCCTCTATAAGGAGTCTGTACATCCTCCCCATGGAACATGTAGGTTTCCTCCAGACACTCTGGTTTCCTCCCACATTCCAAAGACGGATGGGCTGGACATTATAAAATTGTCTTGTTATTAGACTAGGGTTAAATCAGTTGGTTACTGGGCAGCGTGGGTCAAAGGGCTGGAAGAGCCTGTTCCTTGCTGTATCTCTAAATGAAATAAATGGGAATATTTGATGATTCCCACTGGAGCTGCCACACATCGACACCATCACAATTGAAATGGCCAGTATTAGCTATTAAATTTAGATTTATTTCATTAGTTAACTGAAGTTACATGCCACTTAACCAATAACAAAAACAATGACTGAATGCAGAATATATTGGGGATTGATAGAGTTGACGTGGATAGGCTTTTTCCACTGAGAGTGGGGGAGATTCAAACAAGAGGACATGAGTTGAGAGTTAGGGGGCAAAAGTTTAGGGGTAACATGAGGAGGAACTTCTTTACTCAGAGAGTGGTAGCTGTGTGGAACGAGCTTCCAGCAGAAGTGGTTGAGGCAGGTTCGATGTTGTCATTCAAAGTTAAACTGGACAGCTATATGGACAGGAACAGAATGGAGGGTTATGGGCTGAGTGCGGGTCGGTGGGACTAGGTGAGATTAAGCGTTCGGCACGGACTAGAAAGGCCGAGATGGCCTGTTTCCATGCTGTAATTGTTATATGGTTTATATGACCATGAACACTCACCCGTTGCCCCTAATATTCCCATCACCCACCCACTGCGGTAGTCCACACAGCAAAACAACCCACCGACCCCTCACCTCTGGGACGGGCAAGGAAACCGGAGCACCTGAGGGGAATCCACACAGTCACAGGAAGAACGTGCAAACTCTGCATCCACGATTAAGCTTGGATCTCTGGAGCTGTGAGACAGCAACTCTCCCCACCACCCCCCCCCCCCACCCCCGGAGGTCCCTCTCTCTCATCTCCCTCTCCTGCCTGCTTTCCTCCTCCCCTCTCACTCTCCTGTTTATCTCTCCCCCTTACTCTATCTCTCTCCCCCACCCCCTCTCTCCCTCCCCTACCCCTCTCCCCCACCACCTCTCTCCTTCCCCTACCCTCTCTCTCTCCCCTACCCTCTCTCTCCCCCCAACCCCTCTCTCTCTCTCCCCTTACCCTCTCTCTCTGCCTCTCACCCCTCTCTCTTCCCCCTCACCCCCCTCTGTCCCTCACTCAAACCCTCTCTCTCCCCTCACCCCCTTCTCTCTCCACCCTCTCTCTCACACTATCTCACCCTCTCTCCCTGCCCCCCTCTCTCACACACCCTCTCACACCCTCACTCTCTCCCCACCCCCCCTCTCTCACACTCTCCCTCTCACCCTCTCTTGGGTAGAAACAAAAGAATTTGTGTGTGGTTGGATGTAACTGATCTACAAGGATGGAATTTCCAGCCTTGTGTCACAAACAATAGACCCATTCAATGGCCCACTTCTTCAGAACTGTTCTTTGAAAACATCGGCTCTCCAAGGTCGAGCATCTCAGGTGTCAGGCTACACCTGTTAAACTTAAAGATTAGTTTTCGTGTATTTCATAACATACGTGAAATGCACTGTTTGTGTCAACAACCAACAGTCCAAGGGTGTGCTGAGGGCAGCCACGGTGTCACCCTGCTTCTGGCACCAACAGAGCATTCCACAACTTATCCGCACATCTTTGGAACGTGGGAGGAAACCGGAATACCCACAGCAAAACCACGTGGCACTTCTCCCCACGCAGTCACGGGAGAGCGTGCAAACTCCTTACAGACAGCGGCAGGAATTCCGCTAACCGCCACATCACGATGCTGCCTTATGGACACAGCGAGGAAAATGAAGCGTGCTGTGGCTACTGTTCTGAAGACCCGTCTCTACACCAGAGGGGCCCTCCTCTCCCCACACTGTGGCTGGGGGGAGGACGTCCCACTGTGCAGGAATACAGAGACAGGCACACCTTTCACTGTTCAACAAACCTTACAACCAACTGCACAGCACTTTAAATATTTTTAGAAAAAAAAATTGAAAAATCACATACTTTTGATTTTATATATTAGATTAGATTCAAGTTTATTGTCATTGTGCCAAATACAGATACAAAGCCAATGAAATGCATTTAGCATCTGACCAGAAATGCAAAGAATAGTGTTATTTACAAAATAACTATGAATAAATAAAGTGCTACAGCACACAAATATAAAAGTACTGAGACAGTACAATATGGGTGCAATACTGTTTAGCACTGTGATGAGAGGTTTAGCAGGATCACAGCCTCAGGGAAGAAGCTCTTCCTGTGCCTGCTGGTGCGGGAGCAGAGGCTCCTGTAGCGCCTACCGGATGGGAGGAGAGTAAAGAGTCCATGGTTAGGGTGAGATGCAACCTTGATAATGCTTTTCCCCATGCCCAGGCAGCGTTTATGGTAGATGTTCTCAATGGTGGGCAATTGGGTGCCAATAATCCACTGGGCAGTTTTCACCACCCGCTGGAGTGTTTTGCGGTCCGATACAGGACAATTGCCATACCACGCTGAGATACAGCTGGTGAGTATGCTCTCAATGGCACAGCGGTAAAAGTCCATCAGTATCCTGGGACAGAGGTGAGCTTTCTTGATGCTCCGCAGGAAATGTTAATAGAAGAGTATAATGAAATACAGTACAACAAAGAAAATCTTTCACCTTTCATAAACTTTTTCTCGTCCATCTTTATTGCAACTGCGGGGAAACAAAGTCAATGTGTGTGGGAGCATTTCAGTTACTGTGTGGCCACGCACCAAGACAGCTTAGAGGGAACAGTTGTCACAACCAGTGTGCGATCCACAAACCCGCCACTTCAAAATGGATGTTGCCTTTTGAGTCATCGCCTCTTGCAGAAACTAGCGAGAGTGGGGAGGGGGAGGGATGTATTAGACAGAGCACTACTCTCTGCAGCTTCTCACATTCCTGCATATTCAAAGTGCTGTACCAGGCCTGTGATGCATCAGTCAATTCTGTATCTGTAGAAGGTTGTTAGAGTGTTCAGTGACAAGTTGAACCTCCGTTAGATCTCTGTTTATTTTCTGATCCTTCGGGTTCTTCCAGGAGCCAGGAATGACAAGCAGTCTTAATTCCAAGAATTAAAGTTTATTTTAGAGCACAAACAAACATAAAAATAGTAAGCAAACTAAATAAATGGCTGAGAAATTATGCTAAGAGGGGAATTCATGCTAAAGCAAAAGAATAAAAATAGCACTTCCAAGAAATCCATTACTTTTATAGATAAGATAGAGAAACTCCTTAGACAGAGATAAATTAGTTAGTAGGCTACATAATTTAAACATTACATCATGTGGCTAATGTGCTGATACTTAGCCAATGAAAAATGGGGAAGGACATAAAACACAGAAATCTACAGCACATTACAGGCCCTTCAGCCCACAATGTTGTACCAACCATGTAACTTACTCTAAAGACTGCCTAGAATTTCCCTAGCGCATTGCCTTCTATTTTTCCAAGCTCCATGTACTTATCTAAGAGGCTCTTAAAAGATCCTATTGTATCTGCTTCCACCGCCGCCGCCGGCAGTGTATTCCACACACCCACCACTCTGTGTGAAAAGCCCGACATCCCTCAGTACCTATTTCCAAGCACCTTAAAATTATGCCCCCTCATGTTAGCCATTTCAGTCCTGGGAAAAAGCTTCTGACTATCCACACAATCAATGCCTCTCATCATCTTATACAACTCTATCAGGTCACCTCTCATTCTCCGTCGCTCCAAGGAGAAAAGGCCGAGTTCACTCAACCTATTCTCATACGGCATACTCCCCAATCTCCTCTGCACCTTTTCTATAGTTTCCACATCAATCCTATAGTGAGGATGAAATGAGCACAGTACTCCAAGTGGGGTCTGACCAGGGTCCTATATAGCTGTAACATTACCTCTCGATTCTTAAACTCAATCCCACAGTTGATAAAGACCATATGCCTTCTTAACCACAGAGCTGACCTGCGCAGCAGCTTTGAGTGTCCTATGGACTCAGACCCCAAGATGCCTCTGATCCTCCACACTGCCAAGAGTCTTATCATTAATACTTTATTCTGCCATCATATTTGACCTACCAAAATGAACCACCTCACACTTATCTGGATTGAACTCCATCTGCCACTTCTTAGCCCAGTTTTGCATCCGATCGATACCCCACTGTAACCTCTGACAGCCCTCCACACTATCCACAACACCCCCAACCTTTGTGTAGTCAAAGTGATAAACCGTTAGTCTAGCTGCTATACGGCTTTCTGCCAGTGAGTGTGAAAAATGCACGAGTTTGAAAAGTACAAGTGTTATAAAAAGTACCTTCTAAATAAATTAAAGATGCTGGCATGCCTTCCTTGTGAGTTGTGGACACATCCACCTGCATGGACACTTCCTGCTGCCTCGGTAAAGCAGTTACTTTATTCAAAGATCCTTCCCAACCCAGACATACTCTCTTCCCTCCTCTCCCATCAGGTGGAAAGTACAAAAGCATGGCTGATTTATTATCCATCCCATTCTTCTGCCTTCTCCCTGGAGCTTTGATGCCCTTAATAATCAAGAACCTGTCCTAGGAGGAATTTATTCAGCCAGAGGGTGGTGAATCTGTGGAATTCATTACCACAGATGATGTCAAGGCCCAGTCATTCATTGTCATCATTATGTGCCTTGTCATATGACATCATCATTATGTCCCATGTCCTATGATGTGGCTGAGCAGGGTCTTTCTATCACCATGTTTGTTCTTGGCAAATTTTTCTACAGAAGTGTTTTACCATTACCTTCCTCTGGGCAGTGTCTTTACAAGATGGGTGACCCCAACCATTATCAATACTCTTCAGGGATTGTCTGCCTGGTGTCAGTGGTCACATAACCAGGGCCTGTGATATGCACCGGCTGCTCGTACAATTGTCCACCACCTGTTCCCATGGCTTCACGTGACCCTGATCAGGGTCGAGGGGGTGATTGCTAACCAGGTGCTACACCTTGCCCAAGGATGACCTGCAGGCTAGCGGAGGGGAGGGGAGGAGCGTTTTACACTTCCTTTGGTAGATTTAAGGTGGAAGGTAGAGATTAAAACAGATGCGTGGGGCATTTTTTGTTTGATATTTTACAGTGTGGTGGGTGACTGGAATGAACTGCCAAGGGAAGTTTTGATCTCATCTTTCAAAGAAGCTTTATTCAGTCATTACAGCATCATATTAAATATCAGGGATCAACGCTATTCACCATACACACCCAGCGATCCCTTCATTAGCTACTTCCTGTACCTAATAAAGTGTCCACCGGCAGCATGTTCATGGTCTCCTCCACTTCAAGGTTTGATATGTTGTGCATTCAGAGATGCTCTTCTTCACACCACTGTTGTAACACGTGGTTCCTTGAGTTACTGTCACCTCCCTGTCAGCTTGAACCAGTCTGAATTGAATTTATTTAAATCTTACATCCGTCCCACAATGTGAGGAAGTAAAAATGTTTGTATTATGACTCCATCACAATGTACAGACATCTGAATTTAAAAGTCTAATGGCTTGTAGAATGGCTGGGGTGGTGTCCCTAATGATCTTCCAGGCCTTCTTTCTGCACCTGCTGCTATAAGTGCCCTCAATGGAGGGAAGTTCATATCCACAGATGCTCTGGGCTGTCCGTACCACTCTCTGCAGTGCCAAGGGATCAGCGTTGGTACAGTTCCCATACCAGGCGGTGATACAGCCAGTCAGGATGCTCTCCATGGTGCCCCTGTAGAAAGTCTTGAGGATTTGGAGGCCTGTACTGAACTTATTCAGTTGCCTGAGGTGGAAGAGACACTGTTGTGCTTTTTTTTTTGCCACAAAGCTGGTGTGTACAGTCCAGGTGAGATCATCAGTGATGTGAATACTGTGGAATTTGAAACTACTACCCTCTCAACTGCAGTCACAATGATGTTGATCGGGCCGAGTCCGTCTCTGTTCCGTCTGTAATCTACAATCAGCTCTCTTGTTTGGACACCACTGTGTCAGGGTGTTAACCTCTCCTCTGTAGGCTGTCTCATCACCACTAAAAATAAGGCTGATCAAAGTCGTGTCAATTGTGAATTTGATCAGCAGATCAGAGCTGTATGGTAGTACAGTCATGGGTGTAAAGGGAGTAGAGGAGGGGACTCAGGACACAACCCCAGGGGGCACCTGTGTTGAGGGTCAGAGGAGCAGAGGTGAGGGAGCCCATCTTTACCACCTGTCTGCGATCTGATAGGAAGTCTAGGATCCAGCTGCACAAGGTGGGGTGCAGGCCGAGGTCCCTAAGCTTCCTGTCAAGTCTGGAAGGAACTATGCTGTTGAATGCTGAACTGCAGTCGAGGACCAGCATTCTAATGTATGCAACCTTCTTCTCCAGGTGAGTGAGGACGGTGTGTAGTGCTGTGGCTATAGTGTCATCGGTAGACCGGTTCCATCGGTAGGTGAATTGTAGGCAGTTCAGTGTGGGTGGTAGCATGCTGCTGATATAGTTTTTAACCGGCCTCTAAAAACATTTGCTTGTAATTGAGGGGAGTGGGACAGGGCTTCAGTCGTTCAAAATTGCTACCTTGGTTTCCTTAGGTACAGGGACAGTGATGGACAATTTGAAACAGGAGGGTACTACACACGGGGAGAGGGAGAGATTAAAAATGTCTGTAAGCACACCAGTCCGCTGTTGCACACACACTTCGAGGACGCGCCCTGGGACGCTGCCTGGCCCCGCTGCCTTGTGGCTGTTGATACATTGGAATGCTCTATTGATCTCAGCCTTGGAGATGACCAAGGTGCAGGTCTCTGTGGTGCCTCTCCTCGGGGGTTCAATCCTATCAACCTCGAATCGAGCAGAAAAGACACTTAGCTCATCTGGGAGCGAGGTGGCAATGTTGGCTGTACTGCTGTGTTTGCTCTTGAAGTCCGTGATGGTGTGCTGTCCTAGCCATACACTGCATATGTCTTTGTTGCAGAGTTGTGACTGGACTTTTGTCCCTGTGTTGCCATTCTGCCAGCTTGATGGCTCTACGTAAATCATAGTGGCATCTCTTGAGCTTCTGTTGGTCTCTGGAGGTGAAGGCTTTATCCCTCCTGCTGAGAGCAACCTGCACTGAACTATTTATCCAAAGCTTCTGCTTTGGGTGGACCTGGACCGATTTTTCGGGAACAATGTCTTCAACGCATTTCCGAATGAAGCTTGTGACCACCTCCCTGTATTTGGAAATGTTCTCAGCTCAAAATACCTCCGGGTGATGCTATAAAGGAGTCTGTCCATCCTCCTCTGACCTCTCTCATTAAAGAGGCATTTTTGTCCACAGAACTGCCGCTCACTGGATTTTTTTGTTTTGTTTTTTCCGCACCATTCTCTGTAAACTCTAGAAACTGTTGTGCATGAAAATCCCAGGAGATCAGCAGTTTCTGAGATACTCAAACCACCCCATCTGGCACCAACAATTCAACAGTCAAAGTCACTTAGACCACATTTCTCCCCATTCTGATGTTTGGTCTGAACGACAACTGAACCTCTTGACCATGTCTGCATGCTTTTATGTATTGAGTTGCTGCCACATGATTAGCTGATTAGATATTTGCATTAACGAACAGTTGTACAGGTGTACCCAATAAAGTGGCCACTGAGTGGACATTTACAGCAGGTGTTAGGAATTTGCTGTAACACACAACATGCCGGAGGAACTCCGCAGGCCAGGTAACGTCAATAGAAAAGAGTACAGTCAATGTTGAAGGGTCTCGGCCGGAAACGTCGACTGTTTACTCTTTTCCATAGATGCTGCGTTCCTCCAGCATTTTGTGTGTGTTGTTAGGATTTCCAGCATCTGCAGATTTTCTCTCGTTTGTGATAGGAATGTGCTATGGTGTGTTGGTTCGGGTATGTCATTCAACAATTACAAAGAATCTAAAAATATATAAAAATAAGTCAATGGTTAAAGTACAGACATGGAATAAAATGTGCATAAATATCAGCATGGGAAGCAGCATTATAAAAACTGCGGGGGGTAATTGATAGAGCGTGTGGGGGAGGGCTTTCTAGAATGGTTCATTAGATTAACTGTGTGGGGTAAGAACGCCCTTGTCACCTCCCAAGTCTCATCACGAATAAAGCGTCAGCAGCGTTATACTGTTTACAAATGCACCTTATGCTAAACGTCAGTCTTCTAGAATATATTTTATTACTTTTTAATTTACTTAAGCAGTGCTAGATTTTTAGTCACATTAAAAAGTTGTTACTAACTGTACAGACCGCCGATGCAGTTGTGGAGCTCAGCTGTAGCAGGCAGAAACGGGAGTATTTGAGGGTCTACGTCAGAACTGCTCGCCCAAGTCGACTTTCTCGATGGCACCTCGGCAGAATACTTAACGGCATTTAACACCATCATTCTGACAGTCCTGACTGAAAAGCTCATGAACCTTGGCCTCTGCAACTGGATCCTGAACTTCCTAACCCGCTGACCACAATCTGTGCAGATTGCAAATAACACGTCCTCTTCACCGACAAACAACACCGGTGCACTTCAGCAATGTGTGATTCGCCCACTGCTCCCTCTCTCCACCCACGACTGTGTGGCTAGGCACAGCGCGAATGCCATTTATAAATTTGCCGATGACACAACCATTGTTGGCAGAATCTCAGATAGGGACGAGAGGGCGTACTAGTGCGAGATATACCAACCGATTGAGTGGTTTTGCAGTAACAATCCTGCACTCAACATCAGTAAGGCAAAAGAGCTAATTGTGATTTCGGGGAGGTTAAGATGAGGGAACACGAACCAATCCTCATACAGGGATCAGAAGTGGAGAGAGTGAACAATTTCAAGTTCTAAGTGTTAATAACTCAGAGAACCTAACTGGTCCCAACATATCGATGCAGCAATACAGAAGGCAAGTCAGTGGTTATATTTCATTTGGAGGTTGAGGGGATTCGGTTTGTCACCTGAAATACTCGCACATTTCTACAGACGTACCGTGGAAAGCATCCCGACAGGTTGCATCACCATCTGGTATGGGGAGCAGGGTGCGAGTGCACAGGATCTCAGTAAGCTGCAGAAAGCTATAAAATTAGTCAGCTCTGTCCATCATGGCCACGAGCCTCCACAGTATCCAAGACATCTTCAAGGAGAGAGACCTCGAAAAGGTGGCATCCATTATTAAGGATGCCAGCACCCAAGAAGTGCCTTGTTCTGATTGCTACCATCTGGAAAGAGGTACAGAACCCTGAAGGCACACAGTCAATAATTCAGGAATGGCTTCTTCCTCTCTGCCATCAGATTTCTGAACGGATATTGAACCCATGAACACTACCTCAATACTTTTTATTTCTATTTTTGCTCTACTTATTTAATTTTTATATATATATATATATACACACACACACACACACTTTCTGGTATTCACAATTGTTTTTTTTCCAATATCATGTACTGCTGCTGCAGAGTTAACAAATTTCAGGACATCTGCCGATGATATTAAATCTGGTTCTGATTTATTCATGGTAATTATTACTTGATATGCTGTGTGCCTAGGGGTAGAAACTTTTAAGATGGTGTGAATGTTTTTGTTTCAATAGCCCTTTAGAGTTTTCTAGCAGGGAGCTTTTGGATAAGGCAGCTTGCATTATTATAACACGACAACATTCCATGATTCACACTGTTTACAGTCAATTGTTTCAAATGATAACACCGTCATCGCCATCCAGAATACAGGCGAGCCCCTGGGGTGGCCCTCGGTCTCGGAAATCCCTCACTATACCCATGGACAGTGTTCGCATCTTCTCCAGACGTGAGAGAGAATGAGAATACTGGAGAAATGGTTAAGCCATATTGTTATCGCCGAGTTTAAGGGCATTTATAGTTTCTGTGCACAGATGGGAGAGGCCGCTTGGATCAGGATACGGTACAAAAACAATGTGAGCTTTGGGGCGTTTCCAAACCGGATGGCCAGAGATTAGAGCGTTGTTTATTGCGGGATATGGCCTCAATCAATCTCAACAACCGAATCGTTCTGAGTTCTGTTTTGAAAAGTCAGTAAGTCTCGTTATTTACTTTGCGGAAAGTTTTAAAAAGTCGCCCTGGGGATGAGGCACAGCCTGCGAGTTTCGGCAGAAGGAGCAGCTGGTGTATGATTAAATGATAATTAAACTTGAATTCACGCCCGTGTCTTCGCAGATTGTGAATTCACGCCCGTGTCTTCGCAAATTGTTAATTACAGGCACTTCTGCGAGATTGTTCTGGTGTCGTGGGCAGCGCCCTTGGCACGAACAGAGCCCGCAGGGAAACCAAAACAGTTCACCTAAAATGGGCAAAATCCTTGTGTTCCCTCCTCCTGGTCACCTTGTCAGTGACTTTTCTTCTAACAGCGATCAGGGAGAAAGTACAGGAACCTGAAAACCCACACTCAATAATTCAGGAACAGCTTTTTCCCGTCCGCCATCAGACTTCGGAACGATCCACTAACACGACGACCTTATTTTGCTGCTCTTTGCGCAGGGATGGGGGGGGGGGGGGGGGAGAGTGCCACATTTTCAAATGTTTACCATTTTGCACGAATTTCTAAAAGTCGCTGGACTCTAACATGTGCAGAGATTGCAAAGACCGTAAGACATGGGAGGCAGGGTTTGAGGGTCGGCACAACATTGTGGGCCGAAGGGCCTGTACTGTGCTGTACTATTCTATGTTCTATGGGAGCAGAGTTAGGCCATTCAGCCCATCAGGTCTGTTCCGCCATTCGATCATGGCTGATGTTTCCCCCCTCTCAACCCCAATCCTCCCGCCTTCTCCTCGTAACATTTGACGACCCTTACTAATCAATTAATAAAATTTGTTATTTACAGTTCTGTTATGTGTTGCAATGTACTGCTGCCGCAAATTTCATGACATATGTCAGTGATATTAAAGCTGTTTCTGAGAAATGACAAAAAGGCTTCCGTTAAAGTTCCATATTGTGCATCAAATGTGGAACTTTAACGTTTCATATTTAATGTGTAATTAAATATTTAATGCGAAATAATTAACGTTCCATTAGAACTGTGCATAAACTTTTGGAATTAAAATGCACAACTCGGTCTTTGCCCCGTGCTTATATTAACGATGCCCAAAGTGTAAAAGAACTGTCATTTCTCCCCACGCCCCAGTATAATTTTTGTATGCACCAGCAGAGAGAGGTGGGGATGAGATTGTGAGGAGAAATCAGGGGCTTTCCTACCTGTTTCAGCTTGCGGCTAAAGTGCAGGTAGGTAAAGGTGAAACACAGAGCTTGCACGGCGAGCAGAGCGGCCAGCAAACACCCGAGTCTCCGGCCGGTAATCAGGCCTTCGCCACCTCCCATGGCGGCGGTGAGACGCAGCTCTCGCTCACTGACGACTGCCCTCGGAGGGAATGGGGTTTTCTTCTGGATGGGTGATTCTTTGTGAGACACAGAAAGGGAGGGAGAGGAGGAGGAGGAGGAGGAGTTGTAACAGATTGCATGCATCGAGCCAAGAAAAAAACCCTTGGGCTTTGCTAGAATCTTTCGGTTTCCTTTCCTGCATTTAGAGAAAAGTTCTCGTTTTATGGGAAGAGACCGTCTTGCTCGGAGTGACAGATTCAACGTTGTTCATACATAAGCAAGTTTTGTGCGGCATACACCCATAAAATGCTGGAGGAACTCAGCAGTTCAGGCAGCATCTATGGAGAGGATCAATGCCCTTGAATCTTGTTCTAATTGTGATCTTTATTATAAAAGTTGTGTATATTTTTTGCGTGAATACTGGTCATCTGACCCTTCGTGCCTGCGATGCTGCCGTGAGTAAGTTTTTCATTGCACCTGTGCCCCCGTGGACTCCTACAGATGACAATAAACCCGACTTTGATCTCCCGCTCTCTCGCCCTCCCGCACAGATGCCGTTTCAGAAACTTCCTGTTTTTAATTTCAGATTTCCAGCATCTGAACTGTTTGCACTTTCGTTTACTTCAGAATTAGAAACTTCATATTCCTGTTAAGTTTAAATGTGATTCTGAAACTTATTTTCAAAGTACATGGCTGTGTAAATATGCTATACCGTATCTGCTCTATGATATGCTGCTTTGTAAAATAAGAATAAATAAAAATTTGAATTACAAAAAAAAAGTACATATACGGTCCTGTGCAAAAGTCTTAGGTATCCTGAATTTTTTTATATGGTTTCAGGCCACCACACAGCCCAGATCTCAACATCATCGAGGCTGTCTGGGATTACCTGGAGAGACAGAAGCAGGCAAGACAGCCAAAGTCTGCAGAGGAATTGTAACAAGTTCTCCAAGATGCTTGGAACAGCCGGTTTTCTTAATAAACTGCACAACAGTGTACCCAAGAGACCCGATGCAGATTTGAAGGGGTCATATTAAATATTGATTTGATTTAGTTTTTTGCTGTTTATTGTAATTTTTGATATATAGGGACCCGATCACTGACCAAGTACTGAGCACATTGTGATATTTACTGAGTAGCAAATCCAGAGGGGCAAACAAAGTCAGCATCAAAGTTCAGGCAGAGATCAAAAATTCCAGAAAATTCCAAAAACCAGAATCAGGAAACAGGCAGAGTCAATATTCAGATGGCCAGAGATCAGATACAAATGCTAGAAAGGTTCAGGAAAACTCACTAGCACAATCTGACAACAAACAGGTGAAAACACAGGACTGAAACACACTGAGCAATAAACAGAGAGGCAGATGATAGGTGGAGCACAATGAGACACAGGTGGCAGCAATACAGGTAATAATGAGAAACAGGTGAGAGGCGGAGTACTCAGTAATACAGGGGCCGGAGTAGAGCAGGAGTGGGGTCAGGAGCACATGGGGCATGAAAACAAACGAGCACAGGGCAATACAAAACCACAGAGTGAGGGCTCGGGGGAAAACACACAAAAAGACAGAGTTCAACTGGAAGTACTGACAGTAGAAACTTTTCATTAGTTTTGAAAGTATCTTCACTTTACAGAAATTTTTTTACATGTGCCTAAGACTTTTGCCCAGCACCGTATATCACCATAAACTATCCTGAGATTCATTTTCTTGTGGGCATTCACAATAAATACAATAAACACAAGAGAATCAGTGAAAAATTACACACAAAGACAAACAACCAATATGCAAAAGACAACAAACTGCAAATACAAAAAGGAAAGAAAAGTGAATAAATTAGCAATAAGTATTGAGAACATGAGTTGAAGAGTCTTTGAAAATGAGTCTACACATTGAGGAATCAGTTCAGTGCTGAGGTGGGTGAAGTTATCCGTGCTGGTTCTAGATCCTGATGGCTGAGGGATGATAACTGTTCCTGAACCTGGCGGTGTGAGATCTGAGGCTCCTGTAGCAGTGGGAAGAGAGCGTGACTGGATGGTGGGAGTCCCTGATGATAGGTGCTGCTTTCCTGTGGCAGTGCACCATGCAGATGTGCTCAACGGTGGTCAGGCCCTTACCCATGATGGAGCGGGCTGTATCCACCCACTTTTTGTAGACATTTCTGTAAAGTAATCTCTAGCTTTGAGAAGCTGCTATACATAGACAGTGGAGAGTATCCTGACTGGTTGTATCATGGTCTGGTATAAAAACACCAGGAATGAAAAAGCCTACAAAGAAGTAGTGGATACAGGCTACTCCATCACAGAAAGGCGTCTCCCTGATGGCAATTTGGTGACTAGGGTGACTGCTAGGGTGGGTGGAGTCAGCAGTCATAATGCAACATGATGTCCCTGCTCCTGAACTTGATGCCCTGATGTAAAGAAAGGGTTAAATTTGATTCCTCCTTGGTATATGTTAAAGCGTGTGCCACAAAATGTAAGTTTGTAAATCAAAATGGATTTAGCCTGGGGTGTGGGAAGGTTTTGCAGAAGTTCGAAGGAGCCGGTCCACAGCTATTTTTTGAGATCTAGCCTGAGTCCCCGTCTACAGGTCTGAGAGTAGATTATGAAGGTGGTGGTCTTTCCTGCTCTACTTGTTCAGTCTGTTCACATGTTCACATTTATTTTTGTCATGTCAGTCCATGACCTCCTCTACTACAACGATGAGGCCACACTCAAATTGGAGGAGCAACACCGTTTGGATAGCCTTCAACCTGATGGCATGAACATCGATTTCTTGAGCTAGCAGTAATGCTGGCCACCCCCCACCCCAACTTTCACCATTCCCCATTTCCATTTCCCTCTCTCACCTTATTTCCTTACCTACCCATTACCTCCCTCCCTTCCCTTCCCTTTCTTCCATGGTCTCTGCCCTCTCCTATCAGGTTCCCCTTTCCCCAGCTCTTTATCACTTTCACCAGTCAACTTCCCAGCTCTTTACTTCACCTATCACCTAGCACCTTGTACTTCATCCCCCTCTCCCCATACTTTCTTACTCTGACTTCCCTTCCAGTCCAGAAGAAGGGTCTCGGCCTGAAACAGCAACTATTTACTCTTTTCCACGGATGCTGCCTGACCTGCTGAGTTCCTCCGGCATTTGTGTGAGTTGGTTCTGATTCTGATTCAGATAATGAAAACATGTTTGTGTGGGAAGGGGAAGACGATTTGGCAGGTGGTGGGACCTCCTGGTACTGTCCCATGGAAGAGTATGAGAGTAAGCATCTGGAAGGGTATAAAAAGGGGCAATTTCTTTGTCCAAGAGGTAATCTTCTCTTAGGCTGATGGTGACCATATTTACGTTTGCTACCACTGTTTGTATTCTTTATATTTGCTCAGTTAGGACAGTAGGGATGACAGACAGGATAATGAAATTCTCCTCTTGCGGGATGTGGAGAGATCTCCAGTGTCCCCGGCAACTACAACTGCGCGAAGTGCAGCCAGCTGCAGCTTCTAACAAACCACGTCAAGGAGTTGGAGCTGGAACTGGATGAACTCCAGATCATTCGGGAGGCTGAGGAAGTGATAGATAGAGGTAGTTACGCTCAAGGTGCAGGACACAAGAATGTGGGTGAGAATCGGGAAGGGGAAGGGGTTAAAGAGCCAATGCAGAGTACCCCTGTCTTCAAAAACAGAGATCACTTTGGATACTGTCAGGCGTATCACTCACCAGAGGAAAGTCACGGTGGTTGGGTCTCTGGCACTGAGTCTGACTCTGTGACTCAGAAGGGGAGAAGAAGTGAGTTGTGGTGATAGGGGATTCATTAATTAGGGGAACAGAAAGGAGGTTCTGTGGATGAGAACAAAATTCCAGGATGTTATACTGCCTCCATTTCTTGAGCTTGCAGTAATGGCCCCCCACACTTCCACCATTCCCCATTTCCATTTCCCTCTCTCACCTTATCTCCTTACTTACCCATTACCTCCCTCCCTCCCTTCCCTTCCCTTTCTTCCATGGTCTCTGCCCTCCACCATAGGAAACATCCTTTCCACATCCACACTATCTAGTCCTTTCAACCTTTGGTAGGTTTCAGTGACATTCCCCGCATTCTTCTAAATTCCAATCAGTACAAGCCCAAAGCAGCAAAACTTCTTTCCATTTCTTGATGATTGGCTTAACTGAACTCCAAGGGATATTCAGTGGCTTGTAAATTTTCTTGTATCCACCTCCTGACCTGTGCTTTTCAATAACCTTTTTGTGGAGTTGCCTGGCGTGTGCTTTCGGTTTCATTTTAGTTTCATCAGACTATGGAACCTTCTTCCAGTTGACTTCAGAGTCCTCCACATGCCTCCTGGCAAACTCTAGCTGACAGTTCATGTGACTTTTTTTCAACCGTGGCTTTCTCTTTACCACTCTCCGGTAAAGCCTCATCTGCTTTTCAATAACTTTTTTTTTGTGGAATTACTTGGAGTGTTCTTTTGTCTTCACGGTGTAATTTTTGCCAGGATACTGACTCACCAGCAGTTGGACCTTCCAGATACAGGTGTATTTTTACTACAATCAATTGAAACACCTTGACTGCACACAGGTCTGCAAAAACAGATCTCCATTTAACTAATTATGTGACTTCTAAAACCAATTGGCTGCACTAGTGATGATTTGGTGTGTCATATTAAAGAAGGAGCAATTAATTATTTTGCTTTATATTTGTAATTAATTTAGATAACCTTGTAGAGATCTGTTTTCTTTTTGACATGAAAGATTCTTTTTCTGTTGATCAGTGTCAAAAAAGCCAAATTAAATCCACTGTGATTCAATGTTGTAAAACAATAAAACATGA
This sequence comes from Mobula birostris, assembly GCF_030028105.1. Lineage (NCBI taxonomy): Eukaryota > Metazoa > Chordata > Chondrichthyes > Myliobatiformes > Myliobatidae > Mobula > Mobula birostris. Next base: position 7,797,885 of record NC_092373.1, read on the forward strand.
AAACTTCCAGGGGAGGGGCACTGTAAATATTTGGTAGAATAGTCAGCATGGCTTTGTGTGTGATAGGTCATGTCTAACCAATCTTATAGAGTTTTTTGAGGAAGTTACCAGGAAAGATGATGAAGGCAAGGCAGTGGATGTTGTCCACATGGACTTTAGTAAGGCATTTGACAAGGTCCTGCTTTGGAGGCCAGTCAAGAAGGTTCAATCACTTGGCATTCAGGCTGAGGTAGTAAATTGGATTAGATGTTGGCTTTGTGGGAGAAGCCAGAGAGTGGTAGTAGATGGTTGCCTTCTGACTGGAGGCCTGTGACTGGTGGATTTCCACAAGGATTGATACTTGTCATCTGTATTTATTTATATACTGCGATACAGCACGGAGTAGGCCCTTCTGGTCCTTTAAGCTACGCCACCAAGCAATCCTACGATTTAACCCTAGACCATTTTCCTAAAGGTTAATTTTCAGGTTGAGTCGGTGGTAAGGAAGGCAAATGGACTCTTAGCATTCATTTCAAGAGGTCTAGAACACAAGAGCAGGGATGTAATGTTGAGGCTTTATAAGACACTGGTGAAGCCTCACCTTGAGTATTGTGAACAGTTTTGGGCTCATCTAAGAAAAGATGTGCTGGCATTGACATTGGAGAGGGTTTGGAGGAGGTTCACAGGGGTGATTCTGGGAATTTAAGGGTTGTCACACGAGGAATGTTTGATGGCTCCGGGTCTGGACTTGCTGTAATTTAGAATGATAAGGTGGGGAGATCTCATTGAAACCTTTTGAATGTTGAAAGGCCTAGACAGAGTAGATGAGGAAAGGATGTTTCCCACATTGGGAGAGTCTAAGACAAGAGGGCACAGCCTCAGGATAGAGGGACATCTATTTAAAACAGAGATGCGGAGAAATTTGTTTAGCCAGAGGGTGGCGAACTTGTGGTATTTGTTACCACAGGCAGCTGGTCATTGGGTGTATTTAATCAGAGCTTGATAGGTTCTTGATTGGACACGTCATCATGAGTTACAGGGAGAAGGTCGGGGGGTGGGGCTGAGGAGGGGATGAAAAGATCTGCCATGATTGAATGGTGGAGCAGACTCGCTGGGCCAAATGGCCTAATTCTGCTCTTATGTCTTATGGTCTTATCTGTGGTATCTTGCTGTAGCTGATGAACAAACACTTGGTGGCTATTTTATTAGGTACACCTGTACACTTGCTCGTTAATACAAACATCTCATCAGCCAATCATGTGGCAGCAACTCGATGCACAAAGGCATACAGGCATGGTCAAGGGGTGCAGTTGCTGTTCAGGACCGAACATCCGAATGGGGAAGAAATGAGATCTAAGTGACTTTGACTGTGGAATGATTGGGGTCATTCTGACACCACAGCCCATCTGACACCACACAGTTGGTGGTGTCAGATGGGGTGGTTTGAGTACCTCAGAATCCTCTGACGTCCTGGGATTTTCATGCACAACAGTTTCTCTGTCAGGGGTCCTTAACTTTTCTCACGCCATGGTCTCCTACCATTAACCGAGGAGTCCATGGACCCCAGTTTGGGAACCCCTGCTCTAGAGTTTACAGTGAATGGTGCAAAAACCAAAATACATGCAGTGAATTTGTGGACGAAAACCCCTCAACCATCTGGCTCTTGAACCAGAAAGGAATAATTTCTCTTTGATAATAAATTTACTTTGAACTTTGAACCTTGTTAATGAGGGAGGTCAGAGGAGAATGGCCAGACTGGTTCAAGCTGACATGAAGCTGACTGACTAGTCACTCAAGTAGCCACGTGTTACAACAGTGGTGTGCAGAAGAGCATCTCGGAATGCACAACACGTCGAAACTTGATGTGGATGGGCTACAGCAGCAGAAGATCACAAACATACAGAAATAGACTCAGTGATGAGATTGAGAGGAAATTGATGGACATACTAAAAAGAATTATTGTAGGATTAGTGTAAATGGGGACTGGGTGGTTAGCACAGTCCAGTTGGGCCGAATGGCCTGTTTCAGTGCTGTATGACTGTGACATTCTATGATGCCATTCTGAGTCGTTTGTTGAGCTCAATTGCAAGGGGAACTGAGAAAAGAGTATGGACACAGAGTACAAACACAAGAGATTCTGCAGATGCCGGAAATCCAGAGCAACACACACCAAATGCTGGAGGAACCCAGCAGGTGAGGCAGCCTCTATGGAAATGAATAAACAGTCAATGATTCAGGCCATGATCCTTCTTCAGGACTAGAAAGAAAGGGTTAACCGGATGAAGTGTCTTGGCCCAAAACGTTGATTCTATTCCTTTCCATAGATGCTGCCTGTATGAAGAGTACAGCAGCCATATCATTGGAGAGCAGCGGAGTGCTGATACAGACCTTCAGCCCGACCAGTCAGTACTAACCATGGTGCCCACCCAGCTAGCCTCAGCTTCCAGTGTTTGTTCCATATCTACCCAAGCCCTGCCCTCCAAATGCTTCTTGCCTCACCCTGAGCCAAATGGCCGAATGCTCCTCCTTTGTCTCATGCTTCCACGGTCTCTGGCTGCTCGTTGCTTATACTCACCGCCGTCAACATGAAAAAGTCGCTCCTCAGATTCTTTGAATGAAGGAGTCTCGAACCGAAATGCCGACTGCCCATTCCCTTCCGCAGATACCGTCTGACCCGCTGGGTTTCTCCAGGAGAACGTAGGCGTCTTGTTGCGTCTGGTGGAGCCTGATGTGGATCAGAGCAGTGCGGGTATGCTGGACTGACCCCCAGTATTCGGGGTTATTCAGCAAACAGGAATTCAGTCTGTTATGCTGCTCTTGCTGCAATCCGGAAAGGAAGGCAAATTCAATGTTAGCAGTAATCTTGAGAGGAGTACAATATAAAGGCAAAGATGAGGCTTCATAAAGCATTGGTCAGACCGCACTTGGAGTACTGTGAGCAGTTTTGAGCCCCTTATCTAAGAAAGGACGTGGTGACGTTGAAGAGAAGGCTCACGAGAATAATCCTAGGAATGAAAGGGTTAATGCATAAGGAGTGTTGATGACTCTGGGTCTGTACTCGCTGAAGTTTAGAAGAATGAGAGGGATCCCATTGAAACCTATCGGATATTGAAAGGTTTCGACAGAGTGGATGAGAACAGGGTGTTCCCCATAGTGGGAGAGTCTAGGCCCAGAGGGAACAGCCTCGGGACAGAGGGACAGCCATTTAGAACAAAGATGGGGAGGAATAGAGGAATTTCTTTAGCCAGAGAATGGTGAATCTGTGGAATTCATCGCCACAGACAGTTGTGCAGACCAAGTCATTGGGGATATTTAAAGTGGAGGTTGTTAGGCTCTTGATTAGTCAGGGTGTCAAAGGTTACAGGGAGAAGGCAGGAGAATGAGAATAAATCAGCCATGATGGAATGGCAGAGTAGACTCAATGGGCTGAATGGCCTAATTCTGCTCCTGTGTCTTATGCTCTTATTAGAGGTTATCCAAGAAAGGAATTCAGTACATTAGGCAGTTCTGTTGGGACTCTAGAAAGGGTTAAGAAGATTAAAGAGTTAAAGATGAGCTTTTTTGGTCATACTTTACACTGAAACATCGAAACAAACTGTGAAGTGTGTGGTTTCTGTTAATGACCAACGGAGTTTGAGGATGTGTTCGGGGTAATCTGTCAGTGTTGCTACGCTTCTGGCACAAACATAGCCCACAACTCACTAGCCCTAACCTGTACATCCTTGGAATGTGGGAGGAAACCAGAGCATCTGGAGAAAACCTATGTAGGTCACGGGGAGAATATACAAACTCCTTAAAAGTCCGTGGTGAGAATTGAATCCCAACTCCTGGTGCTATAAAGCATTAAGCCAGTTCCTACCATATGTGTTCACCCTGCACCCCCCCGCCCAGCTTTGCTACCATGCCACCGTCCTATTGAAGAATGAGGGGGAATCTGAAGGGCTGAGATGGGTGGCCATTTTGAAAAGTCAGAGATTAAGAAACAGAGCATGGCATCATTTAAGAATCTCTTGGTAGTTAGTGGGTGGAGATATGTCTCCATCAAAGGAGGGGTAAGGTGCTCCTTCCTTCCGCTAGCCTGCAGGTCACCCTTGGGCTAGGTATAGCACCGGCTTAACCTGCCCCCCCACCCCCAGGTCACGGTCACAGAAGCCATGGGAGCAGGTGGTAGATGGTCGTAAGAGCAATCACAAGTCCTGATCATGGGACCAGTGACACCAGGCAGACAATCTCTGAAGGGTATTGATAGTGGCTGGGGTCACCCGTCTTGTAACGACACTGCCCAGAAAGCAATGACAACCCACTTCTGCAGAAAAAATTGTCAAGAGCAATCATGGTCAAGACCACGATCACCCATGTCATACAAAATGGCATGTAATGATGATGTCATACAATGTGGCACGTAATGATGATGTCATACATCATGGCTCACAATGAAGATGGATAGGTAGATGGAGGGCAAGACATGGAGGGGTATGAGCCCAATGTGGAGTATTGGAATGAGCTGGTTGGGCACTGTGGTCTGCATGGACTGGTTGGGCCATGCCCTATGACTCTAGGGATGCGAGGAGAATCGACATCTGGAAAAAGTGCAGTAAAGGATGTATGGGGACTAAGGGAAGGACGTGGATGTTAAATCATTTCCCCAGGATAAGAAAGACCAACCCCAGGGGGAGCATAGTTTCAGTGGGAGAGGGGAAGATTTAAAATGGACCTGCATGGCAACTTTTTGGCACAGAGGGTGGTGAGTGTATGGAATGAGCGGCCAGAGGAAGTGGTTGAGGTAGCTAGAACAGAATCATGTAGGAAGCACTTGGAATCAGAATCAGAATCAGGTTTAGTATCACTGGCACGTATTGTCAAATTTGCCATTTTGCGACAGCAGTACAGTGCAATACAGACATTCCTATGCTGAAGTCTTAGACACGTATATGTATTTGTCAACGTGGAGCAGAGAGCGAGTTTGTAAATCTGGCGGGAGCAAACGATGCTCGGAATGGTGAGAGTGGGGCGCTGCAGGAGTGGTGTGGGACAGGTGGCAGAGAGCGGGTGGGGGTGTGGCACAGACACAGCCAGCCTGAGACCCCAGGCAAGGTCATTCGATTCCAATCAATTGGTTTACTGATCATTACAGAATGTCTCTCAAGTGCTTCCCAATCTCTCCTCTCTGCCTTCCCCTTTTCCCAAACATGATTCCCCTCTGCCTGCCCCCCTTCCCACTCTCAGTTCACAATAGAGACCCATATCAGAATCAGGTTTATCGTCACTCACATATGTCATCAAATCTGTTTTTTTTTGAGGCAGCAGTACTCTGTAATACATAAAATTTCTACAGTGCTGTGCAAAAGTCTTAGATGCCTTTGCTATATATATATATATATATATATATATATATATATTGCTCAGTTCTGTAATAATAATGAACAACTATAAATTACAGTAAGTATATATAAAACTAAATTAATAAGTAGAGCAAAAAGTCATGAGGTAGTGTACATGGGTTCATTGTCCATTCAGAAATCTGATGGCGGAGGGGAAGAAGCTGTTCCTGAAATGTTGAGTGTGTGTGATAGGTACAGGGAGGGATGGGACATGTAAGGATGTGGGAAGTTGGGACTCACTGCATGGGCAACATGGTCAGCATGGCCTAGTTGGGCTGAAGGGCCTGTATTTCTCTCTCTCCTCGTTTCCCTGAGTCAAGGAAACTGTTCTTCACCCAGAGGACCATGGAGTGTCAGTCAAGATCAAGGTCAAGATCAGATTTTGGACTTTGTGGGAATCAGAAGGTTTGGGTTGAGGTAGGAATGCGGATTTGAGGCAGGGATTGGCTCACAGAGTTAGAAGTGGAGGAAGCTTTAGAAAACCGTCACTATGAATGGTGAGTAGGACCACAGGCAATGCCTGCTCCTGTCTCTGTGTCATTGTTCCAAGTGTTCCTTCGTTTGGTTCCTGATAACCAAATCCAGAAATTCCCTCAAACTAAATTTAAAGTGGAACTTGTGCAGTTTCCCAGTTTTCCCCCACCCCACCCTCACCTCTCGCGCTGACACTTTGTCTCTTCAACTCTCTGACTCTCTCCCTCTCTCTCTCGCTATCCCTACCTCTCTCTCTGTTTATCTCTCTGTACCTCACTCTGCCTCTCTCTCGTTCTCTCTCCATCTCTCTGTCTACTTCTATTTTTTCTGTTCCCCTCTCTGATTCCCTTTATTTCTAACTCTCTGCCTCTACCTTTGTGACTCTCCTTCCTTCTCTCTCTACCCACCTCTGTCATCCTGCCTCCAATCTTAAACATAACAGATTCTGCAGGTGCTGGAAATCCGGAGCAATCCACACAAAATGCCGGAGGAACTCAGCAGGTCAGGCAGCATCTGTGGAGGGGAATAAACAGTCGACATTTCAGGCTGAGACATTTCATCAGGACTGGAAGGGGGAAGTGGCAAGAAGCCAGAATAAGATGGTGGGGGAGAGAGAGGAGGAAGGGGAATGGTGAGTCAATGGTGAGGTATGTTTACAGGCACCAGCTTAATAAGCTTTGGAATTTGTCCTGTAGATTTCTTTCACTTTCGTCTGCCGCTGTAAAACCAGGCATGATGTACAACTCCATATTATATTATATATTATATATCTCAATATTATATATTACTTATTATTATTTGATTTTTTTTCTGTATTTGCAGTTTATCTTCTTTTGTACACTGGCCATTTGTCTGTCTTTGTGTTTAGTTTTACATTAATTGTATTGTATTTCAAGATTCGAGATTGTTTAATGTCATTTCCAATGCAAAGGACTCCAGATCCGATGCAGCACAAAAAAACTACAATAAATATAGATGTATAAGATAGCTTATGCACGTAGATTGATTGTATGCCCATAAAGTGATGCTAGGCACAGGGGTGTCTGTATATAAGGAGATGTGGGACCCATTGCACTGAACTGTATTTAGACTGATGAGTAGGAGTTTGTTCACCAAGGTCTGTGGGACAATAGTGTTGAATGCCAAACTGAAATCCAGAAATAGTATTCTTTGTACCTACTGTGAAAACCCGCACAAAACGAATATCAGGGCTGTACAAGGTGGCATATGCATACTTTGATAATAAATTTACTGTGAACTTTGAACTGTGACACTCCCTGTTGTTTATCTGGTATATTTGCAAACTTTGTGATAACACTCTGCTCCGGGAATGTTGGTGATTTGGACTTTCACTTTTGGAACCAATTTTCCAGTTATTCTTATTTCCTCATGTCTGTGAGGGGTTAAGCAACAAAAGAATACAGGGAGAAACAGACCATTCAGTCCCTCAGACCTCTCCCTTTTTCGATAAGGAAGTATGGGAGCGATCTGATCCACAGCTGTACCACAGAGACCATTCTGACTGGTTACTCCACCACCTGGTACCCGCCGGGGGGAGGGCAATGCACAGGATCGGAAAAAGCTGCAAAAAGCTGTAAACTCAGCCAGCCCCATCATAGGCACTAGCCTCTCCAGCATCCAGAACATCTTGAAAAGGCGGCATCCATCATTACGGACCCCTATTGCCCAGGACATGCCCTCTTCTCATTGCTACCATCAGCGAGGAGGTACAGGAGGCACTCAACGATTCAGGAACAGCTTTTTCCCTTACGCCACCAGATTTCTGAATCGACAATGAACCCATGTACACTTCCTCTATATTTTTTTCTTTTTGCAGTACTCATTTAAATTAATTTTCTTGCTATAATTTACAATTGTAATGAACCAATTATGTATTGCAATGTATTGCTACCGCGTAGCAAGAAGTTTCAATACGTATGCTGGTGATATTAAACCTGATTCTGATTCCGATTAGAGCAGGGCTGATCTACAACCACACACCATTCCTGCAAACCTTAGTTGTAACTTACATGGAGCTCTGATTTGGGTGCAGTCCATGACCAAGCATAGAAAGATAGAGTCAAACGACATGGAATCAGGCCCTTCGGCCCAAATCATCCATGCTGACCACAGTGCCCACTGAGTTATAAATGCAAGAGGTTCTGCAGATTGTGGAAATCTTGAGCAACTCACTTTCAGAGCTCAACAGGTCAGGCAGCATCTGCGGAGGGGAATAAACAGTCGATGCTTTGGGCTGAGACCCTTCATCAGGACTGGAAAGGAAGGTGGGAGAAGGTGGGGGGGATGGGAAGGAGGACAAGCTGGCAGGTGACAGGTGAGAGGATGGAATACCCTTCAATCTGATGGTATGACATTGATTCCTGCAACTTCTAGTAATTTTCCCCCTCCCTCTTCTTCAACCCCACACTCTGGCTCCCTTCTTTCCTCTTCTCTTCTCCTCACCTGGCTGTCAACTCTCCCTGGTGCCTCTCCTCCTTCCCTTTCTCACATGGTCCACTCTCCTCTCCTCACCCTCCCCCACCCACTGGAACCTGAAGCAACAAAGCAATAGGCCGGAGAAGTCGTGATCGACAGGTCCTGGGGTTCATACCAAAGGTCGAAGGCCAAAGTCAGTGAGGCCCCTAGGCCAGCGTGTCCCAGATGTCAGAGACTCAATGTCTGTACATTTACAGGTCTGGTCCAGGGATTTGACATTAACTTATTTATTGAATGGTCCCTTCAAGCCACACTGCCCAGCAACCGCCCCCCCCCCCTCGATTCACAGGACAATTTGCAATAACCAATTGACCTGCTGACCAGCACACCTGTACAGGAGCACCCGGAGGAAACGCACGTGCCCACGGGAAGGAATGTCCCATCTTGCTTGCAGAGGTGCTGGAATTACAGTCGGAGCTGTAATAGCGTCACACTGACCGCTACACTACTTTGGGGCTCTCATTGTTGTTAGTGTTGTTCTGCTGAGCATTATGGGCATGTTAAGTTGGTACCGGAATGATTGGTGACATTTGCAGGCTGCCCCCTAAGGTTATGTTGGCTGTTAACACAAATGATGCGTTTTGCTGTATATTTCGATGTAAATGCATCTAACCTGATTTAATTTCGTGGTCTGGAGCCCTCTGTCACCCCAACATTCTCCTGACCTCCCGATAGTATTTCTGTTGTCTTTGATGACTCTGGTATCTGCTGACAATATCCCCTGGGACAGGGTCAAAATTGCATGGAGTGGCTGTGAAATCGACCGCAGCCTGAAATGTTTATTTTGACCTCTAGTTTTTGTGTAATTCTTTATTTTATAAGTGTTCAAAGTTGTTGTTTTTGTTGCATGTCACATCAATACACCACAGCAAATTCTACTACATGTAAATGTACATGGTGAATAAATTTGGTTAAAATCCTTGATCCTGAGTAGTGTTAAGGACCCGTCCATCCAACCCTCCATCTCTCTGACCATCAGGCAGAATGTACCACAGTAAGAGAACAAGGACCTTTAGACTGTGTAGCAGCGTCTTCCCCCAGGCCAGGTAGCTCAATTCCCCCCTCCCACTGTTCCCACTCTCCCCTCCTCCATCTGCTCATCACCCTCCTCACCTGGATCCACCCATCACCTCCCAGCCTCGGTCACTATTCCCACTCTCCCCTCCTCTATCTGCCCATCACCCTCCTCACCTGGATCGAAACATCACTTCCCAGCCTCTGTCACTATTCCCACTCTCCCCTCCTCTATCTGCCCATCACCCTCCTCACCTGGATCGAAACATCACTTCCCAGTCTCAGTCCTCAGTCACTATTCTCACTCTCCCCTCCCTCATCTGCCTATTGCTGTCCTTACCTGATCCACCTATCACCATCCACGTCTTGCTCAACATCTTCCCCTCCATTTTTCTTATGCTAAATATCACCCATCTACTCTTTCAGTCCAGGAGAAGCATCATGACCTGATATGTTGACCATTTCCTCTCCACAGGTGCTGCCTGACTCCCTGAGTTCCCCAAACATCTTCAAAAGGCAATGCCTCATCCACCATCAAGGACCGCCATCACCCAGGACATGCCCTCTTCTCATTGCTACCATCAGGGAGGAGGTACAGGAGCCTGAAGACACATTCTCGATGTCTTTGGAACAGCTTTGTTCCCTCCTCCATCAGATTTCTGAATGGACAATGAACCCATGTACACTACCTCACCACTTTCTGTATGGACAATGAACCCATGTACACTACCTCACTACTTTCTGTATGGACAATGAACCCATGTACACTACCTCACTACTTTCTGAATGGACAATGAACCCATGTACACTACCTCACTACTTTTGCTCTCTTATTGCACTGCTGATTTGTATATATTGCATTGTAATTTATAATGTTGTAAATGTGGTGTGTCTTTCACATCAGTTGTTTGTCAGTTTTGCTTGTGTGTGTTTTTCATTGATTCTATTCCACTTCACTGTTCCACTACGAACGCCTGCAAGAAAATGAATCTCAGGGTAGTGTATGGTGACATATATGTACTTTGATTAAAAAAAAATTACAATGAACTTTGTACTTTGTAGATAATTAATGTTCAAATGTTTTATGTTTTGCAATGTACTGCTGCCATGAAACAACAAATTTGACGAGAAATGTCAGTAACATTAAACCCCATTCCCATTCTGACGTTTATAAAACCATAAGACGCAGGAGCAGAATTAGGCCATTTGGCCCATCGAGTCTGCACCGACATTCAATCATGGCTGATCCTTTTCTCCCCTCCTCAGCCCCACTCCTCAGCCTTCTCCCCGAAACCTTTGATGCCATGTCCAATCAAGAACCAATCAAGCTCTGCCTTAAATACACCCAATGACCTGGCCTCCGAGGCTGCCTGTGATAAAAAAAAATACCACAAATTCATTAACTTCTTGCTAAAGAAATATCTCCGCATCTCTGTTTTAAATGGTCACCCCTCTATCCTGAGGCTGTGCCCTCTTGTCCTAGACTCTCCCACCATGGGAAACATCCTCTCCACATCTATTCTGTCTAGGCCTTTCAATATTCAAAAGGTTTCAATGAGATTCCCCCCTCATCCTTCTGAATTCCAGCGAGTACAGACCCAGAGCCATCAAACGTCCCAAGTCCCTCTGCATCTCTGATTTCTGGATTTTCTCCCCATTTAGAAAATAGTCTGCACATTTATTTCTGCTACCAAAGTGCATGACCATGCATTTTCCCACAGTGTATTTCATTTGCCACTTTCTTGCCCATTCTGCTAATCTGTCTAAGTCCTTTTGCAGCTTACCTGTTTCCTCAACACTACCTGTCCCTCCATCAATCTTCATAGCACCTGCAAGCCTGGTAACAAAGCCATCTATTCCATCATCTAATTCATTGATAAACAGCATAAAAAGAAACAGACCCTACACCGGCCCCTGCGGATCACCACTGGTCACTGGCAGCCAACCAGACAAGGATCCCTTTACTTCCACTCACGGCCTCCTACCAATCCGCCAATGCTCTAACCACGTTAGTAACTTCCCTGTAATACCATGGGCTCCTAACTTAGTAAGTAGCCTTATGTGCGGCACCTTGTCAAAAGCCATTTGAAAGTCCAAATGTACAACATCCACTACATCTCCTTTATCTATCCTGATTGTAATCTCCTCAAAGAATTCCAACAGGTTCATCAGATAAGATTTTCCCTGAAGGAAACCATACTGGCTTTGCCCTATCTTGTCTTCTGTCACCAAGTACTCCATAACCTCATCCTTAACAACTGACTCCAACAGCTTCCTGTCCTCTGGCACCATGCCAGAGTCCAATGATTTTTCAAAGAACATTCCTAATGCCTCTATAATCTCTACCACTAGCTCTTTCACAAATCAAGGGTGCAGTCCTTCCCCCTCCAAAATGCTGTGGACATAATCCGAGGTGTCCCTGACCCTGGCACCTAGAAGACAACGTACCATCTGGGTGTCCCGTTCACATCCACAGAATCTCCTGTCAGTTCCCCTAACTCCTGAGTCCCTTATCACTACCACTCCCCTCTTCTCCCTCTTTTCCTTCTGCACCACGGACCAATGCTCACTGCCAGTAACCTGGTCTCCATGGAATTCCCCTGGGAGGTCATCCCCCACGACAGTATCCAAACGGTACACTTGTTATTGAGAGGTAAGGCCACAGGGTGCTCTGTGTTAACTGCCTATTCACATTTCCATTTTTCATGACAGTCACCCAGCTACTCGCCTCCTGCAACTTCGGGCTTCCTGTAACTCTGATCGATTATCTCTTCTCTTTCTCGTACAAGCCGAAGATTACCTAACTGCTGCTCCAGATCCCTAACACAGTCTTCAGGGAGCTGCAGCTGGATGCCTCATGCAGATGTAGTTTCCTGTATAGCTGATCCCCCAGTAGGCTCTGGGTCTCCCAGGTCTCCAACTTCCAACGCCTCCTCTTTGGCCATAATGAGACCTCTTACCTCTTCTCCTCAGCTGACTATCCCCTCCCCTCCGGTGCCCCTCCTTCTTTCCTCTCTCCTATGCCTCATTCTCCACTCCTCTCAGGGTTCATTCTCCTGCCCTTTACCTTTCCCACCCACCTGGCTTTACCTGTCATCTACTAGTTATCCTTCTTCCCCTGCCTCCACCTATTTATTCTTGTTTCTTCCCACTTCCTTTCCTGATCTGCTGAAGGGTCTTGGCCCAAAACGTCAACTGTTTAACCATCTCCATAGGTGCTGCCTGACCTGCTGAGTTCCTCCTGTGTTCTGTGTTTGTTACTCAGGATTTCCAGCATCTTCAGAATCTCGATTGTTGCTGTAAATTAGGAAATGAAAATAACCCCAGTTAGACCACATCTGGAGTATTTCATACAGTTAGACCATAAGACGATAGGAGCCCAACTAGGCCATTCAGCCCATCGAGTCCACACTGCCATTCAATCAAGGTTGATCCGGATCCCACTCAACGCCATACACCTGCCCTCTTACCCCTATCCCTTGATGCCCTGACCAACCAGGAAACTATCAACTTTTGCTTTAAATATACATGTGGACCTGACCTCCACTGCAGTCCATGACAGAGTATTCCACAGATTTACAACCCTCTGGCTCAAAAAATTCCCCTTAACCTCCGTTCTAAAAGGTTGGCCCCCAATTTTGAGGTTGTGCCTCCAGTTCTCCCACCACAGGAAACATCCTCTCCACATCCACCCTATCTAGTCCTTTCAACATTTGGTAGGTTTCAGTGAGGTCTCCCCACATTCTTCAAAAATCCAGTGAGTACAAATGCTCCTCATATGTTAACCTTTTCGTTCCCGGAATCAACACTGGCGCACCTTGGGGGTGTGTGCTTAGCCCACTGCTCTACTCTCTCTATACCCATGACTGTGTGGCTAGGCATAGCTCAAATACCATCTATGAACTTGCTGATGATACAACCATTGTTGGTAGAATCTCAGGTGGTGATGAGCGGGCGTACAGGAGTGAAATATGCCAACTAGTGGAGTGGTGCCACAGCAACAACCTGGCACTCCACGTCAGTAAGACGAAAGAGCTGACTGTGGACTTCGGGAAGGGCAAGATGAAGAAACATATACCAATCCTCACAGAGGGATCAGAAGTGGAGAGAGTGAGCAGTTTTAAGTTCCTGGGTGTCAAGATCTCTGAGGGTCTAACCTGGTCCCAACATATTGATGTAGTTATAAAGAACACAAGACAGTGGCTGTACTTTATTAGGAGTTTAAAGAAATTTGGTATGTCAACAAATACACTCAAAAACTTCCATAGATGTACCATGAAGAGCTTTCGGACAGGCTGTATCACTGTCTGGTATGGAGGGGCTACTGCACAGGACCAAAAGAAGCTGCAAAGGGTTGTAAATCTAGTCAGCTCCATCTTGGGTACTTGTCTTCTTTACCACAGACTCAACTTACAAATTAACCATCTGGCAGTCTTGCATGAGGACTCCAAAGTCCCTTTACACCTCTGATGTTCAAATTTTCTCCCCATTTAGAAAATACTCCGCACTATTGTTCCTTTTACCAAAATGCATTATCATACATTTTCCAACACTGTATTCCATCTGCCACTTTTTTGCACATTTTTCCAATTTGACTACGTTCTGCTGCAGTCACATTTCCTCCTCAGCACCACCTACCCCTCCACCTATCCTCCTCAGCACTACCTACCCCTCCACCTACCCTCCTCAGCACTACCTACCCCTCCACTTATCCTCCTCAGCACTACCTACCCCTCCACCTATCCTCCTCAGCACTACCTACCCCTCCACCTATCCTCCTCAGCACTACCTACCCCTCCACTTATCCTCCTCAGCACTACCTACCCCTCCACCTATCCTCCTCAGCACTACCTACCCCTCCGCCTATCCTCCTCAGCACCACCTACCCCTCCACCTATCCTCCTCAGCACCACCTACCTCTCCACCTATCCTCCTCAGCACCACCTACCCCTCCACCTATCCTCCTCAGCACTACCTACCCCTCCACCTATCCTCCTCAGCACTACCTACCCCTCCACCTATCCTCCTCAGCACTACCTACCCCTCCACCTATCCTCCTCAGCACCACCTACCCCTCCACCTATCCTCCTCAGCACCACCTACCCCTCCACCTATCCTCCTCAGCACTACCTACCCCTCCACCTATCCTCCTCAGCACCACCTACCTCTCCACCTATCCTCCTCAGCACTACCTACCCCTCCACCTATCCTCCTCAGCACTACCTACCCCTCCACTTATCCTCCTCAGCACTACCTACCCCTCCACCTATCCTCCTCAGCACTACCTACCCCTCCACCTATCCTACTCAGCACTACCTACCCCTCCACTTATCCTCCTCAGCACTACCTACCCCTCCACTTATCCTCCTCAGCACTACCTACCCCTCCACTTATCTAAATCACTGACAAACAATGTGAAAAGTAGCTGTCCCAATACTGGCCCCTGAGGAACACCACGTCACTGACAGCCTATCAGAAGAGGCTCCTTTTATTCCCACTGGCTGCCTCCTGCCTGTCAGCCACTCCTCTATCCATGCCAGTATCTTTCCTGTAACACTAAAGGACTTCATCTTGTTAAGCAGCCTCATGTGAGGTACCTTATCAAATGCCTTCTGAAACTCCCAATAAAGGACATCCACTGCCTCTCCTTTGTCCACCCTGCTTGTTACTTCCTCGAAGAATTCTAACAGATTTGTTAGGCAAGATTTCCCTTGACAGAAACCATGCTGATTTTGACCTATTTTATCACTAGTCTCCAAATACCCTGAATCCCCGTCCTTAATAATGGACTCCAATACATTCCCAACCACTGAGCTTAAGTTAGCTGGCTATAATTTCTTCTCTTTTGTCTTGCTCCCTTCTTAAAAAGTGGAGTGACATTTGCAGTCTTCCAGTCCACTGGGACCATGCCTAAATCAAGTGATCCTTGAAAGATCATGACCAATGCATTCTTTATCCCTTCAGCAACCTCTCTTGGGACTCTGGGATGCAGTCCATCTGGCCCAGTTGACATCCACCTTTCGACCTTTCAGCTTTCCTAGCATGTTTTCCCTTTGTAATAGGATTGGCACTCACTCCTGCTCCCTGACACACATGGACCTCTGGCACACAGCTAGTGTTTACCACAGTAAAGACTGATGCAAAGTACTTATTAAGTTCATCTGCCATTTCTTTGTCCCCCATTACTACCTGACCAGCATCATTTTCCACTAGTCCAATATCAACTCTCATCTCCCTTTAACTCTTTATATGACCAAGAAAAACTGTTTGTATCTTGCTTTATATTATCGTCTAAGTTGTCTTCATATTTTATCTTTTCCCTTCTTATGGCTTTTTAGTTGCCTTTTGTTGGATTTTAAAAGCTTCCCAATCATCCCACTTCTCACTCATTTTTGCTACCTTATATGCCCTTTCCTTGGCTTTTATGCAGTCCGTAACTTCCCTTGTCAGCCACGGTTGCCTACCCTGCCACTTGAGAACTTCTTCCTCTGTGGGAGATATCTATTCTGTGCCTTGTGAACTATTCCCAGAATCTTTAGCCACCTCTGCTCTGCCATCATCCCTGCCTGTATCCCCCTCCAATCCATCTGGGCAAGCTCCTCTCTCATGCTTCTGTAATTCCCCTTTATTCCATTGCGATACTGATTCATGTGACTTATGCTTCACCCTCTCAAATTGCAGTATGAATTCAGTCATAATATGATCACTGCCTCCTATGGGTTCCTTTACATTAAGCTCCCTAATAAGATCTGGGTTATTACACAACAGTGTTGGTGCGTGGCCAGGT
Source organism: Mobula birostris (assembly GCF_030028105.1). Taxonomy (NCBI): domain Eukaryota; kingdom Metazoa; phylum Chordata; class Chondrichthyes; order Myliobatiformes; family Myliobatidae; genus Mobula; species Mobula birostris. The sequence continues at coordinate 7,814,016 of NC_092373.1, forward strand.
GGTTAAGGTGTTCATCTAGTGATCTGAAGGTCGCTAGTTTGAGCCTTGGCTGAGGCAGCGTGTTGTGTCCTTGAGCAAGGACTTCACATATTTCTCTGCGACGACACCGGTGCCAAGCTGTATGGGTCCTAATGCCTTTCCCTTGGACAACATTAGGGTCGTGGAGAGCGGAGACTTGCAGCATGGGCAACTGCCGGTCTTCCGTACAACCTTGCCCAGGCCTGCGCCCTGGAAACCTTCCAAGGCACAAATCCATGGTCTCATGAGACTAACGGATGCCTATAGATCTAAGAGACATTTAGATATGCACATGAATGTGAGGAAAATGGAAGGATAGGGACATTGTGTAGGCAGAAGGCATTAGTTTAGCTGGGCATTTGATGATTAATTTAATTGGTTTGGAACAACACTGTGGACCAGGTAGCCTGTCCCATTCTGTACTGTTCTGTGTTCTAGATTCCAGCATCTGCAGTCTCCTGTGTCCATCTGTGGCAAATTCTTGCATAACTAAGGCAGTTGGAGCAGCCATAAGGAACTCAAACTGAGGGAACATTGTTTTGTGACAAATACATTGGAATTCTTTAAGGGTGTAATTAGCTTATGGATATCAGTAAATGTGGTGGGTTTGACATTTTTGAGATAATTGAATAAAAATGTCACGTATAAAGTTACTACACAATAGAAGAGGTTATACATTAACATGGAGAAGGAAATAACAAGCTAGCAGAAAACAGAGAAGCAGGTTAACTAGGTCATTTTGAGATTGGAAATCACTTACTAGTAGAGTGCCACAGGAAATCAATAGAACCTTTTGATATATTTTCAGTCAGAGGATGGTGAATCTGTGGAATTCATTGCCACAGGCAGCTGTGGAGGCCACGTCATTCGGTGTATTTAAAGGGGAGGTTGATAGGCTCTTGAATAAATGGCATCAAAGATGACAGGGAGAAGGCAGGAGAATGCTGGAGTAGACTCGATGGGCTGAATGGCCTAATTCTGCTCCTTTATCTTATGGTGCTATAATCTTATGTCACCAAATACTGCAACCACGGTCCCCAACTCATATCAGACCGCTGGGTCGCAATGGCCCAGAACCTTGGCATTAAATTTCATCACACTGCGACGAAACATCCGCAGTCCAATGGCCTGTGCGAGTGGTTTCACTATTTCTTAAAGGCTGCTCTGAGGGCCTTCCTGATGGATGCATGTTGGCATAATTGTCTCCTGTGGGGCTTGCGGGGGCTCAGAATGGCTCCAGAAGAGGACCTGCTGTCCTCCCGAGCTGAGTTGGTGTATGGGCAACCGCTATGGATGCTGGGCGATTTTATTCCTGATTCCACAACCACCCGGTCCGGTTCTCAGCAGCATTCTGCCCTCCTCAGTAAGCTCAATCTTTGCAATCTATTCCTACCTCCCACCCACCATTGTGTTCAGCTCTCTTGGGGTCCAGTTGACCTACGTTCTACTTTGTTCATTTTTGTCTGCCATGATGCACAGCAACACCCCATAAGCCCCCTTACGATAGCCTGTTCTGTATTTCGGATTGGGGCAAAAAGACTTTTATTGTAGATAGGAAGGGTGATTGAATATATTTCTGTAGATCACCTTAAACCGGCCCACCAGGACCTGAATGGTTTCACCACCATATCTGCTGCATCACGACACGACTGTGTGCGTGTGTGTGTGTGTGTGTGTGTGAGCACATCCCTGGATGAGCCGGGGGCTCCTGCTCTTACTCCAACCAAGGAACACAGGACCTGAGCCGGGAGACTTGTACGAGCCCCAGACAGACTCAGAATGCCGGTTTTGGTGAATTCTGGCGATGGTCTGTGGAGGTGTAATGTAATGGGTGACAGATGACACATATAGAACCTGTTCTACAGAATTCAAAACACCGTCACTGTGTTGTTGTGCTCACTTTAACAGACCATGTCTGATGTATTGATATCAGTGTAAGGCAAATGCTTTAGTTCGTAACAGAAGTAAAGCACAGCAGTTTTTGTTAAGCACATAAAATAACTCTCACATATTTACTTCACAAAATCCTACATTGGATACTGCTCATCTTGGAGAAAGAAAACTCTGATCTCAAACCTCCACTGCCTTTTTGCCCTCTCATGGGAAAGGCTTCGGGAGTAAACCCCGAGGGAAACATCTGGAGCTGGAGTCCCTGAGGCAGTCCTACATTGAGTTCAACGCTGACTGGCAACTCCTGTGACACCGCTGGTGCCAAATTGTGTCGGTCTCTGCCGTTCCTTTGGATTCATCAGCTGCGTGAAAAGGGAGAGCCTGTGACATGGGCAACATCTTGCTCTCCATACTGTACTGCTCGGGCTTGCGTGCTGGCTTGTGTATCACGTGGACAACTCGGACACGATATCCATGGTCAACCCCAACCAGTAGGGGGCCTTGATGACCAGGGACTGCGTTCTGACTGAATACATCACCGTCCGGAGTGGAGGCTCCAACGAATGCGATCGCAAATTGCTGCGGAGGGCTGTAGACCCAGCAAGCCCATTACCCACAATCAAGGAGATCTTCAAGTTTTGACAGCATCCATTACTAAAGACCTTCACCATCTGGGACGTGCCATCTTCTCATAACTACTACCAGGAAGGAGCTACAGGAGCCTGAAGACCCACACTCAGTGTTTCAGGAACAGCTTCTTCCCCTCCGCTGTCAGATTTCTGAACGGTTCATGATCTCATAGACACTACCTTGCTATTCCTCTTTTTGCACTCAGAGGGAGATTGTGGAACAAGCTGCCAATGTATATGGTGGATGCAGGAAAGCGGTAAAGGAGCCTCAGGACTCACACCACCAGGTTCAGGAACAGTTACTACTCCTCAACCATCAGGCTCTTGAACCAGAGGGGAAACTTCACTCAACTTCACTCACCCTATCATTGAAAATTTCCCACAACCTATGGACTCACTTTCAAGGACTCTTCAACTCATGTTCTCAATATTTATTGTTTATTTATTTATTATTATTATTTCTTCTTTTTGCAATTGCACAGCCTGTTATCTTTTGCACTCTGGTTGAACTGAGTTGAGCCGTCTTCCATTGATTCTGATGTGTTTATTATTCTATAGATTTATTGAGTATGCTCCCAAGAAAATGAATCTCGGCTTTGTATATAGTTTATATAATATATTGTTTATATATGTAGTTTGATAATACATTTACATGGATGGGAGGATATAGAGGGATATAGAAACAGAAACATAGAAAACCTACAGCACAATACAGGCCCTTTGGCCCACAATGCTGTGCCGAACATGTCCCTACCTGAGAAATTACTGAGGGTTACCCATAGCCCTCTATTTTTCTGAGCTCCATGTACCTGTCCAGGAGTCTCTTAAAAGACCCTATTGTATCTGCCTCCACCACCATCACCCGGCAGCCCATTCCATGCACTCGCCACTCTCTGCATAAAAAACTTACCCCTGATATCTCCTCTGTACCTGCTTCCAAGCACCTTAAAACTGTGCCCTCTCGTGCTAGCCATTTCAGCCCTGGGAAAAACCCCAAAGACTACTCATTCACCTGGGAAAAAGAAATGTCCCCGTTTCACAGCGAGAGGGGAGACATAATAAACAACTCACTGATTTACATTTTAAAAATCTGTTACTTTGCTTTTTCTGAGCTCTGTGCCCAAAGAGCTCAGGTCTCTGGGCACAGAGCCAGCAGTAAGCCCGCTGCTCCCAACGTTGCGTGTTCTCCCGCAACACCTCAGTCAGGGGCACCAGCCTTGAATCAGCCCATCCCCAGAGCCACGAAAATCCGACACCCTGAAGGCGCGCTAGTCTTCCAGGCCGCGTCCTTGGGATATCAAAAAGCGGCCGGTCGTGAGGCCCTGAGAACGGCTCCCATTCTCACAAAGAACTGAAATCAGCGTGTAACTCCAGGTCAGGGTCTTCAAAAGAACCTTGGAAAGGAGAAAAAGAGATATCAAAGATGGAAGTAGAGCTGTTTCCGAAGACGCAGGCAAAGGAGTGGCCATTTTGCACCATCTGGACGTTGTTCGGAATGGCTGTATCTATTAACTGAGTTGTTTTTGTTTGTTTATCCTGTAATGTTATATCTAGATGATTATTATGCATTGTCATATCTGTAATAACAGATTGGTCATATATAATTTGTAGGACTTTGACTCTAAAACGGGGTTGGTTCATACCATGGTACGATGCTTTTTATGGGTTTGTATTTTAAAGCAAGACTTTGGTGAATGATGTTTGCCACTTGATTGTGTCTGTGTAAGTAATCAGATTGAGTTAAACTGCTGTAGTCATTATTATTATTATTATTATTATTTTGTGTGTGGGCACGTGGCCAAGTGATTAAGGCATTGGACTAGCAATCTGAAGGTTGTGAGTTTGAGCCCCAACCGAGGGAACGTGTTGTGCCCTTGAGCAAGGCAGTTAACCACACATTGCTCTGCGACGACACTGGTGCCAAGCTGTATGGGTCCTAATGCCCTTCCCTTGGACAACATTGGTGTCGTGGAGAGGGGAGACTTGCAGCATGGGCAACTGCTGGTCTTCCATACAACCTTGTCCAGGCCTGCGCCCTGGAGAGTGAAGACTTTCCAAGCACAGATCCATGGTCTCACAAGACTAACGGAAGCCTTTTATTATTTTGTATTTCCACCTTTTGTCTTCTTACTTACCTGGGCCCTTTGCTCCCAGGGGAACATAGGCCATCGATGACCTCCCGTCCCCAATATCCTCTGAAGTCACTGGTCAGGCTGGAGCTCATCAATGTTTCTGTAATCGATTGCATCCACTGTACAGGGGATTGGCCTGTACAGCTTCACCGGAGCCCTGGTGGCCGGCCTTACCCGTTTCCATCTCTCATGGCAGGGATGTAGGGTTAGACTTTGAGATGCTTGTCTTCTTTCGCACATTGGTTGTTCATCAGTCTTTGTGTGTAGTTTTCCTTGATCCTTTTGTATTTCTTTGTTCTGCTGTGCGTGCCTGCAGTGTCGGGGTAGGATATTGGTGGTGCATACACACTTTGATAATAAATTTACTTCGAACTTTTGAAATTTTTTGAACTTTGAAATGCTGGCAAACAGGCCTAGCTCAGATGGAATCTTGGTCAGCACAGAGCAGCTGGGCCAAATGGCCTGTTCCCATGCTGACTATCACTCTATTAAGATTGATAGATTTTTTGTCAGATACGGGGGCGGGGGTGGTGGTGCTGGATCAAAGGCCAGCAGCAGAAAGAGATCAGGCGGGACTTGATGGAATATGAAGTCATTTTAACATGCCGAGTGGCGTCTCTCTGCTTCAAGAAAGTCACTGGCCTAACTCCCAGCTGTAACCTGATTCTCAAAGATGCACTCAGTCAAATGCTTCACTGGAAGGGCTGGTCACTCCAACTATTTCAACTATTAAAATCAGCCAGATCAGCTGACACTACATTCTGAAATCATTCCATTGTAAGTTTTAGTATTTCTTGAATTTTTAGCATTTCTCAACATAACGGAAAAAAGCCGGGATGTAATGCTGAGGTGTTATAAGGTGTTGGTCAAACACCATTGGAGTATTGCGAGCAGTTTCGGGCCCCCCATCGAAGAAAAGATGTGTAGGTGTTGGAGGGTGCAGAGGAGGTTTGCGAGAACAATCCCAGAAATGAAAGGGCCGATGTATGAGGAGCATTTAATGGCTCTGGGCCTGTGTGCAGTGGAGTTAAGAATGGGAAGATCTCATTGAAACCCATCAAATATTGAAAGACCTAGATAGAGTGGACATTGAGAGAATGTTTCTGATGGTGGAAAGTCTAGGACCAATGGGCAGAGCTCAGAATACAGGCTATTCCTTTCCTTTAGAAGAGAGATAAAGAGGATTTTTTTTTAAGAGGGTGGTGAACCTGTGGAATTCATTGCCATAGATGACTGTGGAGGGCAAGTCATTAGCTATAGTTAAAGTGGAGGTTGATAGGTTCTTGATTAGTTAGGGCGTCAAAGACAATAGGGATGAGATTGGGATTGAGAAGGATAATAAATCAGTCATGATGGAAAGGCAGAGCAGATTTGATGGGAATAGCCTAATTCTGCTCCAATATCTTATGGTCGTATTGTTTCAAATGGGAACACTGGTCATCATGGACTAGAAGGGCCGAAGGGTCTGTTTCTGTGCTCTATGACTCTATTAAGGTGTTTCTTTCCGTTGGAAATGTGGGGTTACCGGATCAGAGGTCAACAGCAGAAAGAAAACCAGGCGGGATTTGACAGAATGTGAAGTCATCTTAATGAGTCCCTTGGCATCTCTCTGCTTCAAGGAAGTCACTGGCCCCATTCCCAACTATATCTGATTATCAAAAATGAAATCAGTCATCTGTTTATTATTGCTTCACTGGAAGAGCTGGTCATTCCAATTATTTCAACTATTAAAATCGGCCAGACATTAAAATCAAATAGAGTGAAAAAGAAGCTAATGACAAGAGACTCCAGAACTTCAATGTTCACAGTCAGAATCAGAATCAGGTCTATCACTGTTCCCTCACAGCATTTGTTGTCGGTAGCTGGAATTTTCTTTTATATATGACAAAAGCGTTGTCTCAAAAATATCACAGCAATACTCTGATCTCAGTTCGGCATCTCTGAGAAAGTTAAATCTGGTTCAATTAAGACGTTAACTGATCTGTTTTATTTGTCATTCATAAGGCCAGTGACGTTGTGAGGATGGAACTGGACTCTCTGACGGTGGTGTCGGAGAAAAGGATGCTGTCCAAGTTGCATGCCATCTTGGACAATGTCTCCCATCCACTACATAATGTACTGGTTGGGCACAGGAGTACATTCAGCCAGAGACTCATTCCACCGAGATGCAACACAGAGCGTCATAGGAAGTCATTCCTGCCTGTGGCCATCAAACTTTACAACTCCTCCCTTGGAGAGTCAGACACCCTGAGCCAATAGGCTGGTCCTGGACTTATTTGCTGGCATAATTTACATATTACTATTTAACTATTTATGGTTTTATTACTATTTAATTATGGTGCAACTGTAACAAAAACCAATTTCCCCCGGGATCAATAAAGTATGACTATGACTATGACTATGTTGAACTACATGCTTAGAAATGAAGAATTTGAAGACTTGTCAATTCTTGTCGATATTGTTGGAACATTTCAAACTTCTAGTGTTGACTGCGAACGTGGGTCAGTTTTGTGAATTCAAACAAATGCAAATCCAAAAACAGAGTAGAAGTGGAAAATTAGGATGGGCTAATAAGGAGTAAGATGTATCTTTCATCTGGACAGTGTTTAGAGACAATGCATGTGTAATAAAGACAGACAAAAAGTTTACAAAATGTGAAAGTTTTTTTGTTGTACTGTATTTCATTATACCTTTCAATTAATAAACAAAATCAAGAGAATGTGATTTTTCAGTTTTCATTCTGAATGTTCATAATGTGCATATTACAAAATTAAACACTTAAATTACCACGCAACTCTCAGGCCGTGTAAAATTTCCTGCTCAGAGAGATGGTTGCTCCACATAGCTATAAAAAAAATTGGAGGGATATTAATATTGTCATAAGACCATAAGATAATAGGAAGAATTGGGTCATTCGGCCCATCGAGTCTCAGCCCCAGTTCCCGGCCTTCTCCCCATAACTTTTGATGCCATGTCCAATCAAGAACCTATCAAGCTCTGCCTTATATACACCCAACAACCTGGCCTCCACAGCTGCCTGTGGTAATAAATGCCATAAATTCACCACCCTCTGGCTAAAGAATTTCTCCGCATCTCTGTTTTAAATGGACACTCCTCTATCATGAGGCAGCATCCTCTTGTCCTAGACTCCACACCATTGGAAACATCCATTCCATATCTACTCTGTCTACACCTTTCAATATTTGAAAGATTTCAATGGGATTCTTCCCTCATCCTTCTCAATTCCAGTGAGTACAGACCAAAATCCATCAAACATTCCTCGTACGATAACCCTTTCCTCAGCATCACATCCCTGCACTTGCATTCTGGGACCTCTTGAGATGAATTCTAACCATTTACCTTCTTACCATCGTCTCTACCTGCAAGTCAACCTTTAACGTCTTCTGCACAAGGACTCTCAAGTCCCTTTGCATCTCAAATTTTTGGATTTTCTCCCTATTTAGAAAGTAGTCCACACATTTATTTCTTCTACCAAAGAGTATGAACATGCAGTTTCCAACATTTTATTTCATTTGCCACTTTCTTTCCCCATTCTTGTAATCAGTGTAAGTCCTTTTGCAGACTACCTGTTTCCTCAACCCTACCTGCCCCTCAACTAATCTTCATATCATCTGCAAATTTGGAAACAAAGCCATCTATTTCATCTAAGTCATTGATATATAGCATAAAAAGAAGCAGTCCCAACATCGAACCCTGTGAAACACCACTAGTCACTGGCAGCCAACCAGGAAAGGATCCTTTTATTCCCACTCACTGCCTCCTACCAATCAGCCAATGTTCTAACCATGCCAGTAACTTTCCTGTAATACCATGGGCTTTTAACTTGGTAAGAAGACTTATGTGTGACGCCTTGTCAAAGACCTTCTGAAAATCCAAATATACAACATCCACTGAATCCCCTTTATCTATCCTACTTGTAATCTCCTCAAAGAGCAGGTTCGTCAGGCAGGAATTTCCCTGAAGGAAACTATGCCCACTTTGTCCTACCTTGTCCTGTGTCACCAAGTACTCCTTAACCTCATCCTTAACAATTGAGTCCAACATTTTCCCAACCACCGAAGTCAGGCTAACAGGTCTATAATTTGCGTTCTGCTGCCTTCATCCTTTCTTAAAGAGTGGAGTGACATTTTCAGTTTTCCAGTCCTTTGGCACCATGCCAGAGTCCAATGATTTTTGAAAGATCATTCCTAATGCCTCCACAATCTCTACCGATACCTCCTTCAGAACCCTCGGGTGCAGTTCATCTGGTCTGGGTGACATTTGTACCCTTAAGTCTTTCAGCTTTTTGAGCATCTTCTCTCTTGTAATAGTAACTGCACTGACTTCTCTTTCCTCACACCCTTCACTGACAGACATCACAAAATTTGTTGTTTTACGGCAGCAGTACTGTGCAAGGCATAAAATAAACTATAAACTACAATAAACACTGTACACTCAGAGGCCATTTTATTAGGTATACTTGTACACCTGTTCATTAATGCAAATATCTATTCAGCCAATCATATGGCAGAAACTCAATGCATAAAAGCACACAGACACGGTCAAGAGGTTCAGTTGTTGTTCAGACCAAACATCAAATTGGGAAAATGTGATCTAACTGACTTTGACCGTGGAATGATTGTTGGTGCCAGACGGGGTGGTTTGAGTATCTCAGAAACTGCTGAGCTCCTGGGATTTTCACATACAACAGTCTCTAGAGTTTACATAGAATGGTGAGAAAAATCAGAAAAAACATCCCGTGAGTGGCAGTTCTGTGGATGAAAATGCCTTGTTAATGCAAGAGGTCAGAGGTGAATGGTCAGACTGGTTCAAGCTGACAGATAACCACGCTTTACAACAGTGGTGTGAAGAAGAGCATCTCTGAATGCACAACACATTGCACCTTGAAGTGGATGGGCCACAACAGCAGAAGATCACGAACATAAACTTCGTGGCCACTTTATTTGGTACAGGAGGTAAATACTGAAGTGGCCTGAGAGTATCCGGTCATGACCCAAATCCATCTGAACCTTTGCTACCCAAGAAATCTGTCTAAATGTCATACACTCAGTGGTGACTTTATTAGGTACAGGAGGTGCCCAATAACATAGCCGCTGAGCGTACACGACAGTACGTGGGCTTGTTCTTTCCCAGCGCCATCCAGTCCATACATTCACCATGTTATCTACTCAGTAGAAACCTCTCCAAGGTTTGTCGCCTTGTCGTGGTGGAGAGGCTTGTGAATTCCTGAGATCCCGAAGGCAAACTGCACGCTGGAGTCACCCAAGGCGGTAAAGTCGAGGGGCGAAGTTCCAGACAGAGAGCATTCCAACCAAGACATCGATGGAAGATGGTACCACAGTCAGAGGATGGGTTAGAACTGAAGGGTTCCCAGTCATCTTGTATTCCACGCCACCGGATCCTGACCCTGATCTGTCAAGGTTAGGCCCATGTGACAGCCATCTGTGCATCAGCCTCCCCACGTTAAACAAAGTCACACACGGGCTTCCTCCACTGAGGGAATAACCCCTGGGCTGAACATCATACTCGACTCAAGTGATGCCACCACAATGATACCACTTCTGTGTCTTCTTTGGACACGTCACCTGACCAGTGTTGCCAAGGGGAGGAGACAGTGACAGCAGGTCACTCGACTGGGGTCCCCACAGAATTGTTGCACTCCAGACTCCAGGCTGCATCAAGTTTAGTGCGTCCCTCGGCACTTCCTTCTGCAGCCCCGACCCTGCCAGACAGCACCATGGGGCACTATGGAAACATAGTGGTTAGCACGATGCTATTACAGTTCAGGGTTCAGGGTTCAATTCTGGCACTGCCTGTAGGGAGTTCATGCATCCTGCCTTTGGAAGCGTGGGTTTCCTCCGGGTGCTCCGGTTTCCTCCCACATCCCAAAGGCGTACCGGTTAGTAGGTTAATTGGTCATTGTAAATTGTCCTGTGATTAGGTGAAAGGTGGGTTACTGTGTGGAGTGGTTTGCTGGAGGTGGAAGGGTCTGAGCCATGCTGTTTCACTAATGGACATCTCGTTATCACGTAATAAATAAATACCAACAAGTTTCATAGGAGTCCATAAGACAGTAAGACGTAGGAGCCATATAACCATATAACAATCACAGCACGGAAACAGGCCATCTCGGCCCTTCTAGACCGTGCCGAACTCTTACTCTCACCTAGTCCCACCGACCTGCACTCAGCCCATAACCCTCCATTCCTTTCCTGTCCATATATCTATCCAATTTAACTTTAAACGACAATATCGAACCTGCCTCAACCACTTCTGCTGGAAGCTCGTTCCACACAGCCACCACTCTCTGAGTAAAGAAGTTCCCCCTCATGTTACCCCTAAACTTTTGCCTTTTAACCCTCAACTCATGTCCTCTTGTTTGAATTTCCCCCACTCTCAATGTGGCAATGAATTCCACAGATTTACCTCCCTCTGGCTAAATAAAGAGTCCCGGGTTGAGGTCAAAGTCCTGTGATCAGCGAGCCCTGGCGTCAATACCCAGAGGTCGATGAAGTCCAGAGGTCAAAGTTCAGAGATCAAAGCCTGAAAGTCGAAAACCAAAGTTGGCTTGTCATAGAGTCACAGAGACGGGCACTTAAGGCCACCTAGTCCACGTTGAGCCACTTAAACTGCCTACTCCCATCTAGTCCAGAGGCCCTGGCCTGAAGGTCAACTAACACATTCCCATCTTCATCAAGGATGGCATTTATCTCCTGTGGTGCCCAATAGTCTCGAAACACATCTGTGTTACCTGTGGATGCTGGGTGTTCTTTTTCCACAGCTACCCAGGCACGGACATACTCCACTGAACATTGTCAGGCAGTGAGCTGCCAACTCCAGGACCCATGGATAGCTAGCTAAACCAGTCCCAGGATACTCTACTCCCTCCCTGCACCCCTCCTCACTGGATGGCCAAAGACGAAGGGTGAGGCTAAATTGCGGTCTCTGGGGGTGTTGGGAGAACTGTTGTCTCATTTGAGTCAACAAATTCCTTTGTTGCTCCTTGCCTTTGTTCTGAAAACAAAAGGCAGCCTGGACACACAAAGAACAACGTGTGAGAGTCCTGGATCCATTACGCGGGGTGTCAGTTACAGCAGCTTTCAACCACTGCGTCGTGGGTTTCACTGTTAGTTGGAATCTTTCATGTACAAAAGATCTGTACAAGGTTCTTACAACAGTGGGGTAGAAGCTATCCTTGCCCCACAGTGTGGGGTACTGACAACGATAAACACTCTCATGCCCCTTGTCTCCCCCTTCATCTCACCTGGATATTCCAGGAGTTCCAGGAATTGTTTATATCTTTATTTAGAGATGACGAGTTACAATGTAAAAGGCAGACAAGTGGAAAGGGTGAATACAGGACTGAAAGTATTGGATTTGAATGCACACAGCATACAGAATAAGGTGGATGAACTTGCAAGGGTTAAAAGACCCGGATGGGAGTTGTAACTAGACCCCCAAATAATAATATGGAGGTGGTCTACGATGTTTTCAAAATTCTGAGATTTATGGATTGGACTGTAGTTCAGACTAATTGTGGTTCTTATTAGCCTCTTTCAGATAAGACCATAAGACCATAAGATATAGGAGCAGAAGTAGGCCATTTGGCCCATCGAATATGCTCCGCCATTCAATCATGGAATGATCCAATTCTTCCAGTCATCCCCACTCCCCTGCCTTCTCCCCATACCCTTTGATGCCCTGGCTAATCAAGAACCTATCTATCTCTGTCTTAAATACACTCAATGACTTGGCCACCACAGCCACTCATGGCAACAAATTCCACAGATTTACCACCCTCTGACTAAAGTAATTTCTCTGCATCTCTGTTCTAAATGGACGTCCTTCAATCCTGAAGTTGTGCCCTCTTGTCCTAGACTCACCTACCATGGGAAATAACTTTGCCATATCTAATCTGTTCAGGCCTTTTAACATTCGGAATGTTTCTATGCGATCCCCCCCCTCATTATCCTGAACCCCAGGGAATACAGCCCAAGAGCTGCCAGACATTCCTCAAACAGTAACCCTTGTAGAAACATAGAAACATAGAAAACATAAAACACAATACAGGTCCTTCGGCCCACAAAGCTGTGCGGTACATGTCCCTACCTTAGAACTACCCAGGCTTTACCCATAGCCCTCTATTTTTCTAAGCTGCATGTAGCCATCCAGAAGTCTCTTAAAAGACCCTATTTTCTGCCTCCACCACCACCGCCGGCAGCCCATTCCATGCACTCACCACTCTCTGCTTTAAAAATTTACCCCTGACATCTCCTCTGTACCTTCTTCCAAGCACCTTAAAACTGTGCCCTCTCATACTAGCCATTTCAGCCCTGGGAAAAAGCCTCTGACTATTCACACGATCAATGCATCTCATTATCTTGTACACCTCTATTAAGTCACCTCTCATCTTCTGTCGCTCCAAGGAGAAAAGGCCAAGTTCACTCAACCTATTCTCATAAGGCATGCTCCCCAGTCCAGGCAACATCCTTGTAAATCTCCTCTGCACCCTTATATATGTTATTTTGTGTTCTGGCCCATTACGAGGGCGAAGGTGCTTGAGGAGAAACTGAAATGTCTGAGGGTAGATATCTGGGCCAGATGGTGTACACCCCAGGGTTTTGAAAGAAGTGGCTGAAGAGCTGGCGAGGGAATTAGTCATAATCTTTGAAGAATCAATTGATTCTGGCATGATTCTAGAGGAATGGAAAATTGCAAATGTCACTCCATTCTTCAAGAAGGGAGTGAGGCAGAAGAAAGGAAATTAGTCTGCTCTCAATGGTTGGGAAGATGCTGGAGTTGATTGTTAAGGATGTGGTTTTGGGGTACTTGGAGGCAAATGATAAGACAGGCTGTAGTCAGCATAGTTTCCTTAAGGAAAAATCTTGTCTTACAAATCTGTTGGAATTCTTTGAAGGACTAACGAGCAGGATAGACAAAGGATAACGAAGTTGTGTACTTGGATTTTCATAAGGTTTGACAAAGTGCCACACATGAGGCTGCTTATCAAGTTAAAAGCCCGTGGTTTTACAGAAAAGATATGAGCATGGATAAAGCATTGGCTGATGGCAAGAAGCAAGGAGTAAGAATAAAAGGAGCCTTTTCTGGTCAGCTGCCAGTGACTATTGGTGCTCTATAGGGGTCTCTTTTGGGACTGTGTCATTTTACATTATATGTCAATGACCTGAATGATGGAGTTGATGGCTTTGTAGCCAACTTTGCGGATGATACGAAGATAGATGGAGGGACTGGTGGTGTTGAAGAAGCAGGGAGTCTGCAGAAAGACTTAAACAAATTGCAAGAAGTGACAGATAGAATACAGTGTCAGGAAGTGTATGGTCATGCACTTTGGTAGAAGAAATAAAAGCATAGACTATTGTGTAAGTGGAGAGATAATTCAGAAATGAGAGGTACAAAGGAACTGCGAGTCCTCATGCAGGATTCCCTAAAGGTTAACTTGCAGGGTGAGTCGGTGGTAAGGAAGGCAAATGCAATGTTAGTATTTATTTAGTCATAGTCATACTTTATTGATCCCGGGGAAATTGGTTTTCGTTACAGTTGCACCATAAATAATTAAATAGTAATAAAACTATAAATAGTTAAATAGTAATATGAAAATTATGTCAGGAAATAAGTCCAGGACCAGCCTATTGGCTCAGGGTGTCTGACCCTCCAAGGGAGGAGTTGTAAAGAAAACTAGAAGAGCAAGGATATAATACAGAGTCTCTATAAGACAGTGGTCAGACCACAGTTGGAGTTTAGTGTTTTTGGCTCCTTATCTACGAAAGGATGTGCTGGAATTGGAGAAGGTCCAGAGGAGGTTCATGAGAATAATCCCAGGAATGAAAGGGTTAATGTGTCAGGAGCATTTGATGGCTTTGGACCTGTATTCACTGGAGTTTAGAAGAATGTAAGAATGTGGGGGGGGGGGGGGGTGCATGGAATCGCATTGAAACTTACCGAATAATGAAAGGCCTGGATGGAGCGGACAGGGAGAGGATATTGCCTGTAGTGGGAGAGTCTAGGACCAGAAGGCACCGCCTCAGAATAAAGGAATTTCTTTAGCCAGAGGGTAAAGAATCTGTGGAATTCCTTACCACAGATGGCTGTGGAGGCCAAGTCATTGGGTATATTTAAAGCAGAGATAGATAGGTCCTTGATTAGTCAGGGCATCATAGATGATGGAGAGAAGGCAAGAGAATGGGTTTGAGAGGGGTTAAATCAGCCATGATAGGATAGTGGAGCAGACTCGATGGGCTGGTTGGCCAAATCCTGCTCTTATGTTTTATGGACTTATGGTCTAATAACAATTGGGGTAGAAGCTGCCCTTTAGCCAGGTGGTACGTGCTTTCTGGCTCTTCCCCGATGGAAGTGGGGTAAACAACAATGTCCGGGGAGGGTGGGGACTGTGATTCTGCTGGCTGCTTTACCGAGGCAGTGAGAAGTGTAGACAGAGTCCGTGGAGGGGAGGCCGGATTTCATGATGTGCTGAGCTTGCAGTCACAGGTAGAGCAGTTGTCATATCAAGACAGAACGTGTCCAGACAGAATGCTTTCTACGGATCATCGATAACAATTTGTGAGGGTCAACAGGAACATACCGAATTTTTTTAGCCTCCGAAGGAAGCTGAGTTTCTTTAGCCGTGGTGTCTATGTGGCTGTTGGTGATGTTGACTCCAAGGAATAGAAGCTGTCAACAATCTTTACCAAGACAGTGAGAAATATAGATAGAGTCCATAGACCTTTGTCATTGTCACACATGCCGAGACACAGTGAAAAGATTGTCTTACATACTGTTCATACAGATCAGATCATTTCACAGTATATTGAGGCTGAACTCACCCTCACCCTTCCCACCCACCTGGCTTCACCTTCTGGCTTGTTCTCCTTCCTAACCCCCCCCCCCCACCTTCTTATTCTGGCCTCTTCCTCCTTGCTTTCCAGTCCTGAAGAAGGGTCTCAACCTGGAACATCAACTGTTTATTCATTTTCATAGACGCTGCCTGACCTGCTGAGTTCCTCCAGCATTGTGCATGTATTTC
The DNA here is from genome assembly GCF_030028105.1 of Mobula birostris. NCBI lineage: Eukaryota > Metazoa > Chordata > Chondrichthyes > Myliobatiformes > Myliobatidae > Mobula > Mobula birostris. Next base: position 7,829,747 of record NC_092373.1, read on the forward strand.
TCTGAATTTCCAGCATTTGCAGAATCTCTCGCATTTCCAAAATAGTGCGATTTTGTGAAGGACAAAGTCGGTTGGGGATGGAGTAAAACTGCACCTTCAAAAGCCATCCCTTTAAAACTGAAATTTCTTCAGCCAGAGGGTGGGGTGTGTGTGTGTGGAATTCATTGCTGCAGACAGCTGGCAAGGTCAGGGCAATGAGTTTACTTCAGGCAGAGAATGATAGGACCTTGGAATTGTCACATGAACCGAATTACGGTAAAAAGCTTGTCTTGCAGGATTTCCATTGAGAACAGACCATTACTCAGTGCATTGAGGTAGAAGAAGGTAAATCAATAACACAACGCAAGATAAACTTTAAAAATTACCAAGAAAGTATAGTGGGTGTAGACTATAAAGTACAAGAACATGATGACGTAGATTGTGAGGTCAAGAGTACAACTTATCAATAGGATGAGTTAATAATAGGTTATATCTAAGTCTTTTCTACTATTTTATCTTTTATTTGGAATAATAAAAGACCAAAAATTAGTAAATGTCACTTACAAAAGTCGAAAAAGGATGGAGGTCTTGCTTTGCCTAATTTAAGAATGTATTACTGGGCTCTTAATGTGAGATACCTGTCCTTTTGGTTATATTGGGTTAATAAGAACGATTGGCCAATTTGGGTAGACTTGGATTTGAAAGCTGTGAAACAGTTTTACTTAACCTCATTATTGGGAGCTGCTTTACCTATACAATTAGCTTAAGTTGCTAATTTAAACTTATACCCTGTGATTAAGCATTCTTTACAAACTTGGCTTCAGTTCCGCAATTTTTTTAATCTTAAAAAATTTAAACTTTGTAGTTTAATTTATCAAAATTACTTTTTTAAGCCTTCTTTGAGTGATCCAATTTTTTTACTTTGGAAAAATAAAGGTATTAATTCTTTTTTGGATTTATTTAAAGAAGATAGACTGATGTCTTTTGAACAATTAGTTGATAAATATTCTCTTTCATACTCACATTTTTTACAGTACCTTCAAGTTAGACATTTCTTACAAAAATATTTAAGTAATTTTCGTTACATATTGGATGCTGACCTGTTAGATACTATTATGAGTATGAACCTTTCAATGAAGGGTTCCATGGGAAGAATTTATAATTTACTATTACAATGGGATAAGCATCCTTTATTTAAGATTAAACAAGATTGGGAAAAGGAACTCAATTTGACTTTTATGACGGAGGATTGGACACGGATTCTGAAGCTGGTTAACTCTTCCTCGATCTGTGCTCGTCATTCAATGATTCAATTTAAAATTGTACATCATTACCATTTGACAAAGGAGAGATTGTCTAAAATATTCCCTAATGTTGATAGTTATTGTGATAGATGTAAAACTGAGATACGTTTTGGTCTTGTTCTATACTGGAACAGTTCTGGAAGTTAGTTTTTTCGACAATTTCTAAAGCACTTAAAATTAATTTACAACCTAACAAATTAACTGTGCTTTTTGGAATAATTCCTCAAAATATCCATGTTATCTCTGTGTCTGACCAACATGTTATTGCATTTGTTACATTGATAGCTAGGAGGGCCATTTCGTTGAAGTGGAAGGATGCATCAGCTCCCACTTTGTCACAATGGTTCTCTCAAGTGATGCTATGTCTTAGTTTGGAGAAAATTAGAAGTCGAACCTTTAAACCTATGTTTGATTTTGAGAAAAGACGGGGTTCATTTGCTCGTTATTATCATTTGAGTTAATTGATAGATTCCCTCCACGATCTAATTGTAAATTTTTGGTACTTTTTTTTTCTTGCTGGCGGTTTGATGTTTATCTTTAGAAGCTTTTTGTATGACGCATGGCTCCGGAGTTGAACACCTAATGGGGTTTTTTTCCCACTTTTTCTTGCTTAGTAGGGTTTTTTTATCACCAAAGTTTTTTCAATCTTTAAAATAATGTTTTTTTTTCTTGAGACATTGTAAGTGTTGCTTACTTCGATGTACTCGTGTTAATTTTGGATAATAGTAATAAAAAGATTTGAGAAAGAAAGAGTACAACTTACCATACTAGGGAACTATTGAATCGTCTGATAATGGGCGGGGTGTATAGAAGCTGTCCTTGAGCCTGGCGATATGAGCTTTCATGCTTTTGCATCTTCTTCCCGATGAAAGAGTGGAGAATTGAGGATGTCCAGGGTGGGTGGGGTTTTTGATTACACTGGCTGCTTTACTGAGGCTGTGAGAAGTGTAGACAGAGCCCATGGAGGGGAGGCAGGCTTCGATAGTGAGCTGAGCTGTGTCCGCAACTCTGCAGTTTCTTGTGATCATGGGCAGACCAGTTGCTATCACAAGCCGTGATGAATCCAGTCTGACTGCATTGATAGAACACTCCTGATTGGTAAAGGAATTAAGGATTATGAGGAGAATGGGGGCTGAAAAAAATCAGCCATAATCAATTGGTGGAGCACACTCAATGGGCTGAATGGCCTACTTCTGCTCCTGTATCTTATGGTGTAAAGCTCAACCAGTCTGTTGTCTCAGAACAGGAAGCAAAGAGAAATATCATGTTTTCAAAAGAAAATTAGACTTTCTGTGTGAAGTCCAGACCTGAGAGCACAGCCAAGAACCCAAATGTAAACTGTTACTGGTAATAGAATTTGACTAAGGTTATGTTCCAGAGTTCAATGCCCTGTAACACCCTTCCTACACTCTGGGAACACCAGCTCACACACCACTGATCTCAGCAACCACACCGAGCTCTCTGAAGTCACCAAAGAGATGGGAGTAAATTATCCCGAGGAAGACACCAGGTAACAGAGTTGAAGGCACAGGCCTGGGTTGTGTTAAATGGCAAGCAGGGATCATGGGCTTGGCTTGTTATCTGTCTTTCCTTTGGCTGCTAGAAGTCCCAGGACACTTCGGTTCTAGAATTGACAGATTCTATTGACTTTTGCACAGTACTGTAGTAATTTTATGTGTTGCACTGTACTGCTGTCACAAAAAAAAATCAAATGTCATGAGATATGTGAGTGATAACAAACCTGATTTTGATATGGGTCTCTGATATGGGTCGCTGAGAGTGGGAAGGGGGCAGGGAGAGGGAAATCATGGTGGGGAAAAGGGAAGGGAGAGCGGAGGAAGCAAGAAGCACCAGAGGGACATTCTATCATGATCAACAGCAGGGCAGCAGGGCCTGTTCCTGCACTATGACCTCGGCCCTTGGCACTCCTTCTCTGCTACCTGTCCACACCCCTCCTGTGACACTCTGCCCTTGCCATTCCTAACATCCTTTGCTCCCGCTAGATTTACAAACTTGCCCTCCACTCCATGTTGACAAATACAGTACTGTGCTAAAGTCCTAGTACCCTAGCTATTTTTGTGCCTAAGACTTTTGCACAGTACAGTATACAAAATTATGAGGAGTATAGATGCAGTAAATGCAAACAAGCCTTGTCGACTGAAGTTGGGTCAGATTAGAACTAGAGGTCATGGGTGAAAGGTGAAAGAGGAAATGTTTGTGCAGTACATGATGGGGAATTTCTTCACTCAATGGGTGGTGCGAATGTAGAGGACGTGAGGCTGATTTCAACACTTAAGAGAAATCTGAATTGATGAGAGGTATATGGAAGTCTGTGATCCAGTTGCAGGTCAATGTAATTAATGGATTAATAGATCAGCACAGATTAGAAGGGCAGAAGGGCCTGCTCCTGCACTGTAGTATTCTATGACTCTCTGACTCTAAATCTCCATAGCAACCATGATGCCCACCAAACTAGTGCCAGTGCCCATGATTGGTCAAAAACCCTCCAAACTCCTTCGATTCACTTACCAAATAAAGTAGCCACTGGGTGTATTTTTGTGATCTTCTGCTGCTGTAGCCCCATCCACTTCAAGGTTCAATACGTTGTGCATTCAGAGATGCTCTTCTGCACACCTCTGTTGTAACCTGTGGTTATTTGAGTTACTGTCACCTTCCTGTATGCTTTAATCAGTCTGGCCATTCTCCTCTGACCTCTCTCATTAACAAGGCGTTTTTTTTACCCACAGACCTGCCCCTCAATGGATTTTCGTTTTGTTTTTTGTACCATTCTCTGTAAATTCTAGAGACTATTGTGCATGAAAATCCCAGGAGATCGGCAGTTTCTGAGCTACTCAAACCTCCCCATCTGGCACCAACGATCATTCTGCAATCAGATTACATTTCTTCCCCATTTTGCTTCGAAGAGCAAGTGAAACTCTTGACCATGCCTGCTTGCTGCCACGTGATTGACTGATGAGATATTTGCATTAAGGAACAGGTGTACCTGATACAGAGTGTGTTTCAGAGCTGCTGTTCATTTCTGGGGTCATCGATGATGAACCATTGTCAGGAACGTACACACCTTTTTGATTCACAGGACAGAACAGCCCAGGAAGAGGCCTTTTGGCCCACAATGTCTCTGCTGACCCCAGTGCCAACTTAAGTTGCACACATGCCAATACATGGTCTAATTCCTCTCTTCCCACACATCTCTGTCTAAATGCTTCATAAGCAACATGATTGTACCTGCTTGCACCGGCACCACACGCAGCCCATACCAGGCACCCGTCACAGTGAACCGCACATAGCACAACGCTTGGGGATTCCAGCCCAGGGCATCCCCGAGTTCAGAGTTCAACCTCAGCGACGTCTGTCAGAGATTGTATGTTCTCCTCGTGACTGCGTAGGTTACCTCCGGTTTACCACACAGTCCAAAGGCGTACCAATTAATGGGTTAATTGGTCATTGTAAACTGTCCTGTGATTAGGCTAGGGTTAAATAGGTGGGTTGCTGGGTGGCGCGATTCGAAAGGCATGTTCTGTGCTGTATCGCTAAATAAATAAATTAGGAAACATTCCCTCCTCTCACCGTACAGCTACACCTTCTAGCAGTTGACACTTCCACCATCTACCCTGTCTATACCTCTCATGATTAGATTTGCTTTACCTGTCACAGGTACATCAAAACACACAGTGAAATGCATCATTTGTTAATGACCAACACAGTCCGAGGCTGTGCTGGGGGCAGCTTGCAAGTGTCAGCATGCTTCCAGTACCAACATAGCGTGCCCACAGCTCACTAACCCTAACCCGTATCTTCGGACTGTCAGATGAAACCAGAGCACCCGAGGAAGTCATGACTAGACTGAACTCCTGCCTCAGCAAGGACCTGGACCCACTGCAATTTGCCCATCGCCACAATAGGTCAATGGCAGACACAATCTCCATGGCTCTCCACACGGCTTTAGACCACCTAGACAACATAAACACATACGTCAAGATGCTGTTCATCGACTATAGCTCAGTATTTAATACCATCATTCCCACAATCCTGATTGAGAAGTTGCAGAACCTGGGCCTCTGTACCTCCCTCTGTAATTGGACCCTTGACTTCCTAACCGGAAGACCACAGTCTGTGCAGATTGGTGATAACATCTCCTCCTCGCTGACGATCAACACTGGCGCACCTCAGGGGTGTGAGCTTAGCCCACTGCTCTACTCTCTATATACACATGACTGTGTGGCTAGGCATAGCTCAAATACAATCTACAAATTTGCTGACAATACAACCATTGTTGGTAGAATCTCAGGTGGTGACGAGAGGGCGTACAGGAGTGAGATATGCCAACTAGTGGAATGGTGCCGCAGCAACAACCTGGCACTCAACGTCAGTAAGACGAAAGAGCTGATTGTGGACTTCAGGAAGGGTAAGACAAAGGAACACACGCGAATCCTCATAGAGGGATCAGAAGTGGAGAGAGTGAGCAGCTTCAAGTTCATGGGTGTCAAGATCTCTGAGGATCTAACCTCGTCCCAACATACTGATGTAGTTATAAAGAAGGCAAGACAGCCACTATACTTCATTTGGAGTTTGAAGAGATTTGGCATGTCAACAAATACACTCAAAAACTTCTATAGTTGTACCGGGGAGAGCATTCTGACAGGCTGCATCACTGTCTGGTATGGAGGGGCTACTGCACTGAACCGAAAGAAGCTGCAGAAGGTTGTAAATCTAGTCAGCTCCATCTTGGGCACTAGGCTACAAAGTACCCAGGACATCTTCAGGGAGCGGTGTCTCAGAAAAGGAGCATCCATTATTAAGGACCGCAAGCACCCAGGGTATGCCTTTTTCTCACTGTTACCATCCAGTAGGAGGTACAGAAGCCTGAAGGCACACACTCAGCGATTCAGGAACAGCTTCTTCCCCTCTGCCATCCGATTCCTGAATGGACATTGAATCCTTGTACACTATCTCACTGTTTTAAATATACAGTGTTTCTGTTTTTGCACATTTTTAAAATCTGTTCAATATACGCAATTGATTTACTTGTTTTTTATTGTTATATTATATCTTTTTCCCTCACTGCTAGATTATGTATTGCATTGAACTGCTGTTGCTAAGTTAACAAATTTCACGTCATATGCCGGAGATAATAAACCTGATTCTGATTCTGATTCTAAATACAAAAAAAAACACAATAAAATCAATGGAAGACCTCACCCAATGAAAGAAACACAACTAAGGTACAAATAAACAACAAACTGTGCAAATACAAAAAGAAAGAGAGAGAGAAAAAAATAGAAATAATAATAAATAAATAAATATTGAGAACATGAGATGGAGAGTCTTTGAAAGTGAGTCCATAGGTTGTGGGAATATTTCAGTGATGGGGTGAGTGAAGTTATCAAGTTCGGGAGCCTGATGGTTGAGGGGTAATAACTGTCCCTGAACCTGGTGGTGTGGGACCTGATGGTTGAGGGGTAATAACTGTTCCTGAACCTGGTGGTGTGGGACCTGATGGTTGAGGGGTAATAACTGTTCCTGAACCTGGTGGTGTGGGACCTGATGGTTGAGGGGTAATAACTGTTCCTGAACCTGGTGGTGTGGGACCTGATGGTTGAGGGGTATTAACTGTTCCTGAACCTGGTGGTGTGGGACCTGATGGTTGAGGAGTAATCACTGTTCCTGAACCTGGTGGTGTGGGACCTGATAATTGAGGAGTAATAACTGTCCCTGAACCTGGTGGTGTGGAACCTGATGATTGAGGGGTAATAACTGTTCCTGAGCGTGGTGGTGTGGGACCTGATGGTTGAGGGGTAATAACTGTTCCTGAACCTGGTGGTGTGGGACCTGATGGTTGAGGGGTAATAACTGTTCCTGAACCTAGTGGTGTGGGACCTGATGATTGAGGGGTAATAACTGTTCCTGAACCTGGTGGTGTGGGACCTGATGGTTGAGGGGTAATAACTGTCCCTGAACCTGGTGGTGTGGAACCTGATGATTGAGGGGTAATAACTGTTCCTGAGCGTGGTGGTGTGGGACCTGATGGTTGAGGGGTAATAACTGTTCCTGAACCTGGTGGTGTGGGACCTGATGGTTGAGGGGTAATAACTGTTTCTGAACCTGGTGGTGTGGGACCTGATGGTTGAGGGGTAATAACTGTTCCTGAACCTGGTGGTGTGGGACCTGATGGTTGAGGGGTAATAACTGTTTCTGAACCTGGTGGTGTGGGACCTGATGGTTGAGGGGTAATAACTGTCCCTGAACCTGGTGGTGTGGGACCTGATGGTTGAGGGGTAATAACTGTTCCTGAACCTGGTGGTGTGGGACCTGATGATTGAGGGGTAATAACTGTCCCTGAACCTGGTGGTGTGGGACCTGATGGCTGAGGGGTAATAGCTGTTCCTGAATCTGGTGTTGTGGGACCTGATGGTTGTAGGGTAATACCTGTTCCTGAACCTGGTGTTGTGGGACCTGATGGTTGTAGGATAATAACTATTCCTGAACCTGGTGGTGTGGGACCTGATGGTTGAGGGGTAATAACTGTTCCTGACCCTGGTGGTGTGGGACCTGATGATTGAGGGGTAATAACTGTTCCTGAACATAGAAACATAGAAACATAGAAAATAGGTGCAGGAAGAGGCCATTCGGCCCTTCGAGCCTGCACCGCCATTTATTATGATCATGGCTGATCATCCAACTCAGAACCCTGTACCAGCCTTCCCTCCATACCCCCTAATCCCCGTAGCCACAAGGGCCATATCTAACTCCCTCTTAAATACAGCCAATGAACTGGCCTCAACTGTTTCCTGTGGCAGAGAATTCCACAGATTCACCACTCTCTGTGTGAAGAAGTTTTTCCTAATCTCAGTCCTAAAAGGCTTCCCCTTTATCCTCAAACTGTGACCCCTCATTCTGGACTTCCCCAACATCGGGAACAATCTTCCTGCATCCAGCCTGTCCAATCCCTTTAGGATTTTATACGTTTCAATCAGATCCCCCCTCAATCTTCTAAATTCCAACGAGAACAGCCAGTCTTTCTTCATATGAAAGTCCTGCCATCCCAGGAATCAATCTGGTGAACCTTCTTTGTACTCCCTCCATGGCAAGAATGTCTTTCCTCAGATTAGGGGACCAAAACTGCATACAATACTCCAGGTGTGGTCTCACCAAGGCCTTGTACAACTGCAGTAGTACCTCCCTGCTCCTGTACTCGAATCCTCTCGCTATAAATGCCAGCATACCATTTGCCTTTTTCACCGCCTGCTGTACCTGCATGCCCACTTTCAATGACTGGTGTATAATGACACCCAGGTCTCGTTGCACCTCCCCTTTTCCTAATCGGCCACCATTCAGATAATAATCGGTTTTCCTATTTTTGCCACCAAAGTGGATAACTTCACATTTATCCACATTAAATTGCATCTGCCATGAATTTGCCCACTCACCCAACCTATCCAAGTCACCCTGCATCCTCTTAGCATCCTCCTCACAGCTAACACTGCCACCCAGCTTCGTGTCATCCGCAAACTTGGAGATGCTGCATTTAATTCCTTCATCCAAGTCATTAATATATATTGTAAACAACTGGGGTCCCAGCACTGAGCCTTGCGGTACCCCACTAGTCACTGCCTGCCATTCTGAAAAGGTCCTGTTTATTCCCACTCTTTGCTTCCTGTCTGCTAACCAATTCTCTATCCACATCAATACCTTACCCCCAACACCGTGTGTTTTAAGTTTGCACACTAATCTCCTGTGTGGGACCTTGTCAAAAGCCTTTTAAAAATCCAAATATACCACATCCACTGGTTCTCCCCTATCCACTCTACTAGTTACATCCTCAAAAAATTTTATGAGATTTGTCAGACATGATTGGCTGAGGGGTAATAACTGTCCCTGAACCTGGTGGTGTGGGACCTGATGATTGAGGGGTAATAACTGTTCCTGAACCTGGTGGTGTGGGACCTGATGACTGAGGGGTAATAACCGTCCCTGAACCTGGTGGTGTGGGACCTGATGGCTGAGGGGTAATAACTGTCCCTGAACCTGGTGGTGTGGGACCTGATGGCTGAGGGGTAATAACTGTTCCTGATCCTGGTGGTGTGGGACCTGATGATTGAGGGGTAATAACTGTTCCTGAACCTGGTGGTGTGGGATCTGATGATTGAGGGGTAATAACTGTCCCTGAACCTGGTGGTGTGGGACCTGATGGTTGAGGGGTAATAACTGTTCCTGAACCTGGTGGTGTGGGACCTGATGGCTGAGGGGTAATAGCTGTTCCTGAACCTGGTGGTGTGGGACCTGATGGCTGAGGGGTAATAACTGTCCCTGAACCCGGTGGATTGGGACCTGATGATTGAGGGGTAATAACTGAGCTTGATGGTGTGGGACCTGATTTTTGAGGGGTAATAACTGGTCCTGAACCTGGTGGTGTGGGACCTGATGGTTGAGGGGTAATAACTGTCCCTGAACCTGGTGGTGTGGGTCCTGAGGCTCCTGTACCTCCTTCCTGATGGTTGAGGGGTAATAATTGTCCCTGAACCTGGTGGTGTGGGACCTGGTGGTAGAGGGGTAATAACTGTTCCTGAACCTGGTGTTGTGGGACCTGATGGTTGGAGGGTAATAACTGTTCCTGAACCTGGTGGTGTGGGACCTGATGGTTGAGGGGTAATAACTGTTCCTGAACCTGGTGGTGTGGGACCTGATGGTTGAGGGGTAATGACTGTTCCTGAACCTGGTGGTGTGGGTCCTGATGGTTGAGGGGTAATAACTGTTCCTGAACCTGGTGGTGTGGGACCTGATGGTTGAGGGGTAATAATTGTCACTGAACCTGGTGGTGTGAGACCTGATGGTTGAGGGGTAATAACTGTTCCTGAACCTGGTGGTGTGGGACCTGATGGTTGAGGGGTAATAACTGTTCCTGAACCTGGTGGTGTGGGACCTGATGATTGAGGGGTAATAATTGTCCCTGAACCTGGTGGTGTAGGACCTGATGGTTGAGGGGTAATAACTGTTCCAGAACCTGGTGGTGTGGGACCTGATGGCTGAGGGGTAATAACTGTCTCTGAACCTGGTGGTGTGAGACCTGATGATTGAGGGGTAATAACTGTTCCTGAACCTGGTGGTGTGGGACCCGATGGCTGAGGGGTAATAACTGTTCCTGAACCTGGTGGTGTGGGACCTGATGGTTGAGGGGTAATAACTGTCCCTGAACCTGGTGGTGTGGGTCCTGAGGCTCCTGTACCTCCTTCCTGATGGTTGAGGGGTAATAATTGTCCCTGAACCTGGTGGTGTGGGACCTGATGGTTGAGGGGTAATAACTGTTCCTGAACCTGGTGGTGTGGGACCTGATGGTTGAGGGGTAATAACTGTTTCTGAACCTGGTGGTGTGGGACCTGATGGTTGAGGGGTAATAACTGTCCCTGAACCTGGTGGTGTGGGACCTGATGGTTGAGGGGTAATAACTGTTCCTGAACCTGGTGGTGTGGGACCTGATGGTTGAGGGGTAATAATTGTCACTGAACCTGGTGGTGTGAGACCTGATGGTTGAGGGGTAATAACTGTCCCTGAACCTGGTGGTGTGGGACCTGATGGCTGAGGGTTAATAACTGTTCCTGATCCTGGTGGTGTGGGACCTGAAGATTGAGGGGTAATAACTGTTCCTGAACCTGGTGGTGTGGGACCTGATGATTGAGGGGTAATAACTGTCCCTGAACCTGGTGGTGTGGGACCCGATGGCTGAGGGGTAATAACTGTTCCTGAACCTGGTGGTGTGGGACCTGATGGTTGAGGGGTAATAACTGTTCCTGAACCTGGTGGTGTGGGACCTGATGGTTGAGGGGTAATGACTGTTCCTGAACCTGGTGGTGTGGGTCCTGATGGTTGAGCGGTAATAACTGTTCCTGAACCTGGTGGTGTGGGACCTGATGGTTGAGGGGTAATAATTGTCACTGAACCTGGTGGTGTGAGACCTGATGGTTGAGGGGTAATAACTGTCCCTGAACCCGGTGGATTGGGACCTGATGATTGAGGGGTAATAACTGAACTTGGTGGTGTGGGACCTGATTTTTGAGGGGTAATAACTGGTCCTGAACCTGGTGGTGTGGGACCTGATGGTTGAGGGGTAATAACTGTCCCTGAACCTGGTGGTGTGGGTCCTGAGGCTCCTGTACCTCCTTCCTGATGGTTGAGGGGTAATAATTGTCCCTGAACCTGGTGGTGTGGGACCTGATGGTTGAAGGGTAATAACTGTTCCTGAACCTGGTGGTGTGGGACCTGATGGTTGAGGGGTAATAACTGTTCCTGAACCTGGTGGTGTGGGACCTGGTGGTAGAGGGGTAATAACTGTTCCTGAACCTGGTGTTGTGGGACCCGATGGTTGGAGGGTAATAACTGTTCCTGAACCTGGTGGTGTGGGACCTGATGGTTGAGGGGTAATAACTGTTCCTGAACCTGGTGGTGTGGGACCTGATGGTTGAGGGGTAATGACTGTTCCTGAACCTGGTGGTGTGGGTCCTGATTGTTGAGGGGTAATAACTGTTCCTGAACCTGGTGGTGTGGGACCTGATGGTTGAGGGGTAATAATTGTCACTGAACCTGGTGGTGTGAGACCTGATGGTTGAGGGGTAATAACTGTTCCAGAACCTGGTGGTGTGGGACCTGATGGCTGAGGGGTAATAACTGTCTCTGAACCTGGTGGTGTGAGACCTGATGATTGAGGGGTAATAACTGTTCCTGAACCTGGTGGTGTGGGACCCGATGGCTGAGGGGTAATAACTGTTCCTGAACCTGGTGGTGTGGGACCTGATGGTTGAGGGGTAATAACTGTCCCTGAACCTGGTGGTGTGGGTCCTGAGGCTCCTGTACCTCCTTCCTGATGGTTGAGGGGTAATAATTGTCCCTGAACCTGGTGGTGTGGGACCTGATGGTTGAGGGGTAATAACTGTTCCTGAACCTGGTGGTGTGGGACCTGATGGTTGAGGGGTAATAACTGTTTCTGAACCTGGTGGTGTGGGACCTGATGGTTGAGGGGTAATAACTGTCCCTGAACCTGGTGGTGTGGGACCTGATGGTTGAGGGGTAATAACTTTTCCTGAACCTGGTGGTGTGGGACCTGATGATTGAGGGGTAATAACTGTTCCTGAACCTGGTGGTGTGGGACCCGATGGCTGAGGGGTAATAACTGTTCCTGAACCTGGTGGTGTGGGACCTGATGGTTGAGGGGTAATAACTGTTCCTGAACCTGGTGGTGTGGGACCTGATGGTTGAGGGGTAATGACTGTTCCTGAACCTGGTGGTGTGGGTCCTGATGGTTGAGGGGTAATAACTGTTCCTGAACCTGGTGGTGTGGGACCTGATGGTTGAGGGGTAATAATTGTCACTGAACCTGGTGGTGTGAGACCTGATGGTTGAGGGGTAATAACTGTCCCTGAACCTGGTGGTGTGGGACCTGATGGCTGAGGGGTAATGACTGTTCCTGAACCTGGTGGTGTGGGTCCTGATGGTTGAGGGGTAATAACTGTTCCTGAACCTGGTGGTGTGGGACCTGATGGTTGAGGGGTAATAATTGTCACTGAACCTGGTGGTGTGAGACCTGATGGTTGAGGGGTAATAACTGTCCCTGAACCTGGTGGTGTGGGACCTGATGGCTGAGGGGTAATAACTGTTCCTGATCCTGGTGGTGTGGGACCTGAAGATTGAGGGGTAATAACTGTTCCTGAACCTGGTGGTGTGGGACCTGATGATTGAGGGGTAATAACTGTCCCTGAACCTGGTGGTGTGGGACCTGATGGTTGAGGGGTAATAACTGTTCCTGAACCTGGTGGTGTGGGACCTGATGGCTGAGGGGTAATAGCTGTTCCTGAACCTGGTGGTGTGGGACCTGATGGCTGAGGGGTAATAACTGTCCCTGAACCCGGTGGATTGGGACCTGATGATTGAGGGGTAATAACTGAACTTGGTGGTGTGGGACCTGATTTTTGAGGGGTAATAACTGGTCCTGAACCTGGTGGTGTGGGACCTGATGGTTGAGGGGTAATAACTGTCCCTGAACCTGGTGGTGTGGGTCCTGAGGCTCCTGTACCTCCTTCCTGATGGTTGAGGGGTAATAATTGTCCCTGAACCTGGTGGTGTGGGACCTGATGGTTGAAGGGTAATAACTGTTCCTGAACCTGGTGGTGTGGGACCTGATGGTTGAGGGGTAATAACTGTTCCTGAACCTGGTGGTGTGGGACCTGGTGGTAGAGGGGTAATAACTGTTCCTGAACCTGGTGTTGTGGGACCTGATGGTTGGAGGGTAATAACTGTTCCTGAACCTGGTGGTGTGGGACCTGATGGTTGAGGGGTAATAACTGTTCCTGAACATGGTGGTATGGGACCTGATGGTTGAGGGGTAATGACTGTTCCTGAACCTGGTGGTGTGGGTCCTGATGGTTGAGGGGTAATACCTGTTCCTGAACCTGGTGGTGTGGGACCTGATGGTTGAGGGGTAATAATTGTCACTGAACCTGGTGGTGTGAGACCTGATGGTTGAGGGGTAATAACTGTTCCTGAACCTGGTGGTGTGGGACCTGATGGTTGAGGGGTAATAACTGTTCCTGAACCTGGTGGTGTGGGACCTGATGATTGAGGGGTAATAATTGTCCCTGAACCTGGTGGTGTAGGACCTGATGGTTGAGGGGTAATAACTGTTCCAGAACCTGGTGGTGTGGGACCTAATGGCTGAGGGGTAATAACTGTCTCTGAACCTGGTGGTGTGAGACCTGATGATTGAGGGGTAATAACTGTTCCTGAACCTGGTGGTGTGGGACCCGATGGCTGAGGGGTAATAACTGTTCCTGAACCTGGTGGTGTGGGACCTGATGGTTGAGGGGTAATAACTGTCCCTGAACCTGGTGGTGTGGGACCTGATGGTTGAGGGGTAATAACTGTTCCTGAACCTGGTGGTGTGGGACCTGATGATTGAGGGGTAATAACTGTTCCTGAACCTGGTGGTGTGGGACCCGATGGCTGAGGGGTAATAACTGTTCCTGAACCTGGTGGTGTGGGACCTGATGGTTGAGGGGTAATAACTGTTCCTGAACCTGGTGGTGTGGGACCTGATGGTTGAGGGGTAATGACTGTTCCTGAACCTGGTGGTGTGGGTCCTGATGGTTGAGGGGTAATAACTGTTCATGAACCTGGTGGTGTGGGACCTGATGGTTGAGGGGTAATAATTGTCACTGAACCTGGTGGTGTGAGACCTGATGGTTGAGGGGTAATAACTGTTCCTGAACCTGGTGGTGTGGGACCTGATGGTTGAGGGGTAATAACTGTTCCTGAACCTGGTGGTGTGGGACCTGATGATTGAGGGGTAATAAGTGTCCCTGAACCTGGTGGTGTGGGACCTGATGGTTGAGGGGTAATAACTGTTCCAGAACCTGGTGGTGTGGGACCTGATGGCTGAGGGGTAATAACTGTCCCTGAACCTGGTGGTGTGGGACCTGATGGTTGAGGGGTAATAACTGTTCCTGAACCTGGTGGTGTGGGACCTGATGGTTGAGGGGTAATGACTGTTCCTGAACCTGGTGGTGTGGGTCCTGATGGTTGAGGGGTAATAACTGTTCATGAACCTGGTGGTGTGGGACCTGATGGTTGAGGTGTAATAATTGTCACTGAACCTGGTGGTGTGAGACCTGATGGTTGAGGGGTTATAACTGTTCCTGAACCTGGTGGTGTGGGACCTGATGGTTGAGGGGTAATAACTGTTCCTGAACCTGGTGGTGTGGGACCTGATGATTGAGGGGTAATAATTGTCCCTGAACCTGGTGGTGTGGGACCTGATGGTTGAGGGGTAATAACTGTTCCAGAACCTGGTGGTGTGGGACCTGATGGCTGAGGGGTAATAACTGTCCCTGAACCTGGTGGTGTGAGACCTGATGATTGAGGGGTAATAACTGTTCCTGAACCTGGTGGTGTGGGACCCGATGGCTGAGGGGTAATAACTGTTCCTGAACCTGGTGGTGTGGGACTTGATGGTTGAGGGGTAATAACTGTCCCTGAACCTGGTGGTGTGGGTCCTGAGGCTCCTGTACCTCCTTCCTGATGGTTGAGGGGTAATAATTGTCCCTGAACCTGGTGGTGTGGGACCTGATGGTTGAGGGGTAATAACTGTTCCTGAACCTGGTGGTGTGGGACCTGATGGTTGAGGGGTAATAACTGTTCCTGAACCTGGTGGTGTGGGACCTGGTGATAGAGGGGTAATAACTGTTCCTGAACCTGGTGTTGTGGGACCTGATGGTTGGAGGGTAATAACTGTTCCTGAACCTGGTGGTGTGGGTTCTGGAGGTCCTGTACCTTCTTCCTGATGGCAGTCGCAAGAAGAGACCGTGGCCTGGATGGTGGGGCGTCCTTGATGATGGATGCTGCTTTTCTGTGACACTGCTCTGTGCAGGTGCGCTCAATCGTGGAGGAGTTGTTTCTCCTGGAGCCGTAAAACCATTTGCATCATTACAAACATCAGCAGCCTTGCAGTAGAGATCTGTGGGTGGTTTCCTGTTACTGGTCCCATGTGTGGGTGAAGCACTCAGTCTGGGTCTGGCCCCTTCCCTGGGTGATGTCCCAATCTGACCCAGAGCTGCTTTTCCCAAGTCACAACAAACAGAGAGCAATAGAATTGCTCAGTTTTAATCTACATAGTTTACACCAAAATAAATGGGATCATAATTTTCCTTTATCAAAGAACACCACAAAGTGCACTCAGAATCAGAAACGGAACCAGGTTTATTATCACCGGCATGTGGTGTGCCTCAGGGATCTGAGCTCCATCACCTGGATGAGAAAGTGGAGGGATGAGTTAGTAAATTTGCTGATGACACGAAGGTTGGGGGTGTGGTGGATAGTGTGAAGGGCTGTCAGAGGTTACAGCGGGACATCGATGGGATGCAAAACTGGGCTGAGAAGTGGCAGATGCATTTCAACCCAGATAAGTGTGAGGTGATTCATTTTGGTAGGTCAAATATGATGGCAGAATATAGCATTAATTGTAAGACTCTTGGCAGTGTGGAGGATCAGAGGGATCTTGGGGTCCAAGTCCATAGGACACTCAAAGCAGGTTGACTCTGTGGTTAAGAAGGCATACGGTGTATTGGCCTTCAGCAACCGTGGGACTGAGTTTAAGAGCTGAGAGGTAATAGGACCCTGGTCAGACCCCACCTGGAGTACTGTGCTCATTTCTAGTCGCCTCACTATAGGAAGGATGTGGGAACTATAGAAAGTGTGTAGAGGAGATTTACAAGGATGTTGCCTGGATTGGGGAGCATGCCTTATGAGAATAGGTTGAGTGAACTCGGCCTTTTCTCCTTGGAGCGAAGGAGGATGAGAGGTGACCTGATAGAGGTGTACAAGATGATGAGAGGCATTGATCGTGTGGATAGTCAGAGGCTTTTTCCCAGGGCTGAAATGGCTAGCACAAGAGGGCATAGTTATAAGGTGCTTGGAAGAAGGTACAGAGGGGATGTCAGGGGTAAGTTTTTTACGCAGAGAGTGGTGAGTGCGTGGAATGGGCTGCCGGCAAAGGTGGTTGAGGCGGATACGATAGGGTCTTTTAAGAGACTCCTGGATAGGTACATGGAGTTCAGAAAAATACAGGACTATGGGTAGCCCTAGGTAATTTCTAAAGTAAGGACATGTTCAGCACAGCTTTGTGGGCCGAAGGGCCTGTATTTTGCTGTAGGTTTTCTATGTTTCTATGTTTCTATGTATCTAATATGAGTTTGGCCTCATTGTGGCAGTATTGAATTGAATTGACTTTATTTCTCACATCCTTCACGTACATGAGGAATAAAAATCTTTACGTTACGTCTCCATCTCAATGTGCAATCATAGTAATTTATAATTTATAATAAATAAAACAGTCAATGTAATATAGAGTACACTCAAATCAGTGTGAGTTAATCAATCTGATGGTCTGGTGGAAGAAGCTGTCCCGGAGCCTGTTGGTCCTGGCTTTTATGCTGCGGTACCGTTTCCCAGATGGTAGCAGCTGGAATAGATTGTGGTTGGGATGGCTTAGGTCCCCAATGATTCTAAGAGACTCCTGGACAAGTACATGGAGCTCAGAAAAATAGAGGGCTATCAGTAACCTTAGGTAATTTCTAAGGTAAGGACATGTTTGGCCCAGCTTTGTGGGCCAAAGAGCCTGTATTGTGCTGTAGGTTTTTCATGTTTCTATTTTCTATGTGTTGTTCCACCAACCCGAGTTTGGCCTCATGTTGAAATGGGAATAGGAAATGTGTAGCCACTGGGAGATCCAGACTTTTGCTGTGGACAAAGAGAAGTTGTGCTCAGAAACATTGAGGATAGGGACTCAAAGCCACGAAGATGAGGATGGTTATCTGGGAAAGAAGGAGGACAGATTCATATCCTGTGGTCATGATGGGTGCTATATAAATGCAATTCCTTCCTGATTCAGTCACACCTTCGAACATATGGATGGGCATTGAAGGCTGCCAGGCTGACTCAGGTTAACCTTCAAACTTGAAAGTTGAAAGTTCAAAGGGGAATTAGGTACATATACCCCACCAAATAATACCCTGAAATGTATTTTCTTTCAGGCATTTGCAGTAGAACAAATAAGTGCAGTAGAATCAATGAAAAACTACACAATTAAAGGCCGGCAGACTGTGCAGATACAAAAAGTAACAAGCAATAATAATTAAAAATAAGTAAATGAATAAATAATACACAGAACATGAGTTGTAGAGTCCTTGAAAGTGAGTTCATCGATTGTAGAATTAGTCCAGTGTTGAGGTGAGTGAAGTTATCCCCTCTGGTTCAAGAGCCCGATGGGGTAATAACTGTTCCTGAACCTGGTGGTGTGGGACCTGATGGTTGAGGGGTAATAACTGTTCCTGAACCTGGTGGTGTGGGACCTGATGGTTGTAGGGTAATAACTGTCCCTGAACCTGGTGGTGTGGGACCTGATGGTTGAGGGGTAATAACTGTTCCTGAACCTGGTGGTGTGGGACCTGATGGTTGTAGGGTAATAACTGTTCCTGAACCTGGTGGTGTGGGACCTGATTGTTGAGGGGTAATAACTGTTCCTGAACCTGGTGGTGTGGGTCCTGATGGTTGAGGGGTAATAACTGTTCCTGAGCCTGGTGGTGTGGGGCCTGATGGCTGAGGGGTAATAACTGTTCCTGAACCTGGTGGTGTGGGACCTGATGGCTGAGGGGTAATAACTGTTCCTGAACCTGGTGGTGTGGGACCTGATGGTTGAGGGGTAATAACTGTTCCTGAACCTGGTGGTGTGGGACCTGATGGTTGAGGGGTAATAACTGTTCCTGAACCTGGTGGTGTGGGACCTGATGGTTGAGGGATAATAACTGTTCCTGAACCTGGTGGTGTGGGACCTGATGGTTGAGGGGTAATAACTGTCCCTGAACCTGGTGGTGTGGGACCTGATGGCTGAGGGGTAATAACTGTTCCTGAACCTGGTGGTGTGAGACCTGATGATTGAGGGGTAATAACTGTTCCTGAGCGTGGTGGTGTGGGACCTGATGGTTGAGGGGTAATAACTGTTCCTGAACCTGGTGGTGTGGGACCTGATGGTTGAGGGGTAATAACTGTTCCTGAAACTGGTGGTGTGGAACATGAGGGACCTGTACGTCTTGAGCGCAGGTAGTAGTGAGAAGAGAGCATGGTCTGGATGGTAATAGCAAGAAAACAGCATGGCTTGGACGGTGACTTAGCAGAGATGTGGAAAAGCGAATTATGTTCTGAAAATGGTATCTATTCTGTACTTTGAAGGCTTCCTCCAAACGTCCTAGAGCTGATCGAGAAGTTCAATGTGTCCAAAGCTTGCTTCTTGCCACCTCCGAGATCCTTCAACCTCATAATGGGTAAGTCAGGGCAAGACCTGTACAGCACAGGAGCAGGCCACTTGCCCCTCAGCGTTATGCCAAACTAACCAAATGTCCAACTGAACTAACCTTTCTGCACACACTAAGTCCATATGCTTCCACTCTCTCCACATTCACCTACCTATCTAAACAGTAAGATATAGGAGCAGAATAGGTCATTCAGCCCATCGAGTCTGCTCCACCATTCAATCATGGCTGATTTATTATTCCTCTCAACCCCAATCTTCTGCCTTCTCCCTGTAACCTTTCATGCCCTGACTAATCAAGAACCTATCAACCTCCACCTTAAATACACCCAATGACTTGGCCTTCACAGCCATCTGTGGCAATGAATTCCACAGACTTACCACCCTCTGACTAATCATCTCTGTCCTGAAGAGGTGTCTCTCTATTCTGAGTCAGCGCTCTCCGGTCCTAGTCTCCCGTACGATCCTCTCCACATCTACTCCATCAAGGCCTTTCAATATTTGATGTTTCAATGAGATCCCTGCTCATTCTTCTGAACTCCACTGACTACAATCCCAGAGCCTCATACATTAACCCCTTCATTCCTGGGATTATTCTCGTGAACCTCCTCAGGACCCTCGCCAATGCCTGCACATCTTTTCTTGGCTAAGTGGCCCAATTTGCCAACAGTCTAAGGCTCCTGAACACCTCTGTCACATTTGCCTCCAGCAGCTCCCTGGTGGCACATTATGCACTTTTTTAAGAAGATGCCTGACTTGCTAGTTCCTCCAGCACTTTGTGTGTGTTCCAGTATCTGTGCAACATCCTGTTTATTCTCTCTTCTCCCCTCTCCCATTGGACAGAGACACAAAAGCCTGAAAGCATGTACCACCAGGCTCAAGCACAGCTTCTACCCCAGAGTATTGAATGGTTCCCAGTACGATAATTCGGACACTTGACTTTGCAATCTGCCTCATTATGACCTTCCACCTTACAGTTTCCCACACTGCACTTCTCTGCAGCTGTTATCCTCTGTTCTGCATTCCGTTACTGTTTTCCCTTGTTCTAGCTCAATGCACTGTGTAATGATCTGGTCTGTATGAACAGTGTGCAAGACAAGATTTTCACTGTATCTCAGTACATGTGACAATAATAACCCAATAGCAATATTCCACAACTCTGTGTAAAAAACTTGCCCTGTGTATCATCTCTGAAAGGTCCCCCACCATGTTAAGCCTCTTCTATCCATGTACTTATCCAAAGGGATTTTAAATGCTCCTAATGAGCCCACCTTATCTGTCATGTTCATTGATCCTTTCGCCCAATACCAATTCCTGCACCAATCCATCATTCCCTATTAACCAATAATCTATCAGATTTTTTCCTAAGCACACTCAAAGTTCAAAGTATATTTGTTATCAAAGTATGTGTACTTCATACAACCTTGAGATTTGTCTCCTAACAGGCAGTCACGAAACAAAGAAGCCCAAATAGAACCCATTAAGAACAAAAGAAGACCATCAAACACCCAGCGTGCAGAGAGAAAAAAAGCAAATTGTGCAAACAATATAAGTAAGCGAGTAGCGTTCAGAACTGATCCACAACCGATTCAGAAGCCCGTTAGTTGCAGGCCAGAGCCTTAGTTCAGTGCAGAGACGAGTAAATCTCATGGAGCAGTGAACTGAACCGGCCCGTCCCTCACCTCCTGCCCTGACACCCTGATCTCTTCACTCTGGCCTGGCGCTTAAATTGTCCAAACCTCTGGTCATTCTTGGAATGGGCCCGAATCAGAATCAGGTTTATTACCACTGACATACGTCATGAAATCAGTTGTTTTATGGCAACATCACAGTGCAAGACGTAACAATTACCGTGAATTACAATAATATACATATTACAAATAACAAACAAATTAGCGAGGTGCTGTTCATGGGATCATGGACCATTCAGAAATCTGGTGCTGGAGGGGAAGAAACTGTTCGTAAAGCACTGTGTGTGTGTCTTCAGGATCCTGTACCTCCTCCTTGATGGCAGCAATGAGAAGAGGGCATGTCCTGTGTGATGGGGTCCTCAATGATGGACGCCACCTTTTGAGGCTCCTCCTTTTGAAGATGCCCTAGCCACTGGGGAGGCTAGAGCCCATGATGGAGCTGGCTGAGTTCACAAACCTCTGCAGCGTTTTCCGATCCTGTGCAGTGGCCCCCTTCCATAGCAGACGGTGATGTAACCAATTAGAATCCAGAAATTTGTCTTTAGTGATGTACCAAATCTCCTCAAACTTTTAATGAAATATAGCGGCTGTCGTGCCTTCTTTATAATTGCATCAATATGTTGGGCCCAGGGTAGATCTTCAGAGATGCTGACGCTCAGGAACTTGAACCTGCTCAGCCTTTCCCCTGCTGATCCCTCGACGGGGACTGATGTGTGTTCCCTCGACTTCCCCTTTCTGAAATCCACAATCGATTCCCTGGTTTGACTGATGTTGATGGCAAGGTTGCTGCTGTGATGTCACTCGCCCAGCCGATATCTCCTGCTCCTGTACAGCTCCTCCTCACCATTCAGATTCCGCCAACAACGGGTATGTCATCGGCAGATCTACAGTTGGCCAGCCACGCAGTCATGGGTATCGAGAGAGTAGAGCAGTGGGCTCAGCACACGTCCTTGGGGTGCGCCAGTTTGAGAGGATGTTGTTTCTGATCCGCACTGACCGTGGTCTCCCCGTGAGGGAGTGAAGGATCCAGTTGCAGAGGGAGACACAGAGGCCCAGGTTTTGGAGCTTGTCACTGGGTGACAAGATGGAATCCATGTTTGTTGAAGTGTGAAAGAAATATAATAGATGAGCAGGTCAGACGGTATACGAGTCCGTGACCTTTGTCAGAATTGTTAACACCATTGGTTGTGAGGTGGCTGCTATCCAACGTACTGGGGAGAGGTTCCCTGTTCCTCTACCCATCCATGGGCGTGGGAAGGGGTTGTTGAATCCTCCGAGACAGTACCACTCCCCCGGTGGTGAGACATCTCCTTCAGTGCCTCACTACAAGGTCAGACTAGAGTTTGTGCTCATTTCTCCAGAGTGAGACCTGCTTCAGTGTCCAGTGACATAAGTTCAACTCTCGCCACTGTCTGTGAGGAGTTTGTATGTTCTCCCCATGACCGAGTGGGTTTCCTGCCACATTCTGGAAATGTACAGGTTAGGGCCGGGGTTAGTGAATCGCGGGCATGCTATGTTGATTCCAGACTTCCCCGGGGACCGTCACCTTTTCATGGTGCAGAGGCCGTCCTGAGGTCCCAAGAGCGAAGCTGTCCCAAGCTTAGCTCCTGGTGGGGTCACCCAAGGTCAAGGGGAAGGGTCCAGACAAAGAGCGATCCAACAAAGACCTGAGCAGTGGAGCTGGCAGAAGATGCACACAAAATGCTGGAGGAACTCAGCAGGCCAGGCAGCATCTGTGGAAAAAAGTACAGTCAGCGTTTCAGGCTGAGACCCTTCGGCAGGGCTGGAGTCCAGCCTGAAACGTCGACTGTTTACTCTTTCCCTAGATGCTGCCTGGCCTGCTGAGTTCCTCCAGCATTCTGTGTGTGTTGCTCGGATTTCCAGCATCCGCAGATTTTCTCTTGTCCATGTTCTATATTCTCGATCTAAACTGTGAAAAGGATCTTCAGCCCATTAAGTCCTTAATGTGTCTCAGAGAAATCCTGCCCTCCGTTAATTTTCCCCGTCACATCCTCACCTCCAGGATTCTACCCCTTCACCCACAGACTTATGAAAAGTCATGGGGGCCATACAACCTTGTTGGCATGTTGGAGGAAGCTGAAACCTGCCTCCCCATGGATGGGAAGTCCATGGGGTCACAGGGAGAACGTACAAACTCCACAAACAGACACTGCTGCAGGTGGGGATCAAACCCAGGACCCTGGTGCTGTGAGCCAGCGCTTTCACCCGCTATGCCACCGTATCACCCATGAATTTTCACAGCATCCAAACCAGCACTGCAGAGGATTCCTCTTCCCCTTCCTGTGTACAGCAGTCCTGATCTGACCATGGGACCTCTTCCCCTTCCTGTGTATGGCAAACCCGATCTGACCACAGGACCTCTTTCCCTTCCTGATCTGACCATGGGACCTCTTCCCCTTCCTGTGTACGGCAAACCCGATCTGACCACAGGACCTCTTTCCCTTCCCGATCTGACCATTGGATCTCTTCCCCTTCCTGATCTGACCATGGGACCTCTTCCCCTTCCTAATCTGACCATGGGACCTCTTCCCCTTCCTGTGTACGGCAAACCCGATCTGACCACAGGACCTCTTTCCCTTCCCGATCTGACCATTGGATCTCTTCCCCTTCCTGATCTGACCATGGGACCTCTTCCCCTTCCCGATCTGACCATGGGACCTCTTCCCCTTCCTGGTCTGACCATGGGATCTCTTCCCCTTCCCGATCTGACCATGGGACCTCTTCCCCTTCCTGTGTACGGCAAACCCGATCTGACCACAGGACCTCTTTCCCTTCCCGATCTGACCATTGGATCTCTTCCACTTCCTGATCTGACCATAGGACCTCTTCCCCTTTCCGATCTGACCATGGGACCTCTTCCCCTTCCTGGTCTGACCATGGGACCTCTTCCCCTTTCCGATCTGACCATGGGACCTCTTCCTCTTCCTGGTCTGACCATGGGATCTCTTCCCCTTCCCGATCTGACCATGGGACCTCTTCCCCTTCCTGTGTACGACAAACCCGATCTGACCACGGGACCTCTTCCCCTTCCCGATTTGACCATGGGATCTCTTCCCCTTCCTGATCTGACCATGGGATCTCTTCCCCTTCCTAATCTGACCACAGGACCTCTTCCCCTTCCTGATCTGACCATGGGATCTCTTCCCCTTCCTGGTCTGACCATGGGACCTCTTCCCCTCCCTGTGTATGTCAGTCCTGATCTGACCATGGGACCTCAAAGAAGATCAGATCTTCCTGTAGCTCTGGAGTTCAGGATTTGCGTCACTGGTGTTCCCATTGTGAGTGTGTCACTGTCGACTAACTGGACTCTAGGGAGTCACACTCATCCCTCAACCACAGTTCATTTAGCTGTGCAGCCCTGCTCCTTTCACCAAACTGCTCAGAAGTCTGAACAGGGAATCACCATTTCTGTAGAGAAATTGATCAGTTAGGTACTGATACTGACCAATTGGTATCGTTGTAGACGTTCAAATTCCTTACTTGCATAATCAATTACCAATCACAATACAGAGACACAGGTGTTAATAACCAATAGAATCTATGTATTAAAGGCCAATAATACTTCAGAACTGTTAAAATAACTGACCAATAAAGTGTCACCCTGGAATCGTTCTGTTACGACCTGATCTTGTCTCAGCAAGCCAAATATCTCCTGTCCCCTGCTCTGCAGTGTCCTCAGAACCCTTGCTTGCCTGGGTGAACTGCACACCATCTGTAAACTGCACACACAAAATGCTGGGTGAATTTACCCCCTGTTCCCTACCCCCATCACCTACCCCTGCAAGTGCTGCACCTGCCCATACACCTCCTCCCTCACTACCACTCAGGTCCCCGGGTGAGGCAGCACTCTACCTGCAAGGCTGTTGGAGTCAGTGACAGAATCTGGTGTTCCCGGCGTGGCGTCTCACAGTGGTGAGACCTCGTGTAAATTGAGGGATCACGTCATCGAGCACCTACACTCCGACCACAGCGAACGACAGGCTGCCCCAGTGGCCACACATTTCATTTCCACTTTCCGTACCCAATCTGGTACGCCATTCCGCGGCCTCCTCTACATCCACGATGAGGCCACTCTCAGACCGGAAGGGCTACACTTCATATTCCATCTAGGTAGCCTCCAACCTGATCGCATAGAAACATAGAAACATAGAAAATAGGTGCAGGAGTAGGCTATTCGGCCCTTCGAGGCTGCACCGCCATTCAGTATGATCATGGCTGATCATCCAACTCAGAACCCTGTACCTGCCTTCCCTCCATACCCCCGATCCCTTTAGCCACAAGGGCCATATCTAACTCCCTCTTAAATATAGCCAATGAACTGGCCTCAACTGTTCCCTGTGGCAGAGAATTCCACAGATTCACCACTCTCTGTGTGAAGAAGTTTTTCCTAATCTCGGTCCTAAAAGGCTTCCCCTTTATCCTCAAACTGTGACCCCTCATTCTGGACTTCCCCAACATCGGGAACAATCTTCCTGCATCTAGCCTGTCCAATCCCTTTAGGATTTTATACGTTTCAATCAGATCCGCCCTCAATCTTCTAAATTTCAACGAGTATAAGCCTAGTCGATCCAGTCTTTCATCATATGAAAGTCCTGCCATCCCAGGAATCAATCTGGTGAACCTAGTGGCAGGTTCGTCGACTTAGCCTATTTCTATTAATTTCTCCGCACTCTTCCTCCTCTCTTCCTCTATTCCCATTCCGGGTCCCCTCTCAGCTGCTGTTCTCCTCACCTCTCCATCACCTCCCTCTGATTTCCCTCCTCCTTCCTTTTCCTCCATAGTCACCTCCTCTCCTTTCAGCCGTATACCTCTTCCACCTGTCATCTCCCAGCTAACTTCATCCTCCCTCCACACCTATCTGCCTTTCCCCTTACCTATCACCCGCCAGCTTGTCCTCCTTCCTCTCCCCCCAACTTTTTACTCTGGAGTCTTCCCCCTTCCTTCCCAGTCCTGAAGAAGGGTCTCGGCCCGAAACGTCGACTGTCTATTCCCCTCTATAGATGCTGCCTGTCCTGCTGAGTTCCTCCAGTATTTTGTATTACTCTGGATTTTCAGCATCTGCAGAATTCCTGGTGTTTATAATCTGTAAACTACCTTTGTCTGCATGTTAACTTAACACATTCCTTGCCACATCTTCCACAAGTCTTTGTCCTGTTCCTGTCCTTGAGCAGAGCTGACCTGGCTGGATATGGGTGTCTTCGGCACGCTGACCCTAATCACCGTCCTCTCCATCTTCATCTACCTGGAGAACGCCTGCTACCTCCTGTCGAAAGTCAAGTGTCCCATTAAGAAGAAGACGCTGATGTGGATCAGTGCGTCACCAACGGTGAGTCCGCCGCCCATCTCGAACCAACACTGTCAGTCCGCGCTCTCGAAGCCTCTGGTGCGGCATGGTAGCATAGTGGTTAGCAGAACACAATTACAGGGCCACTTCCTGCAGCTGTCTGTAAGGTGACCGTGGGAGATTCCTCCCGCAGTCCAAAAATGTACGGGGTTAGGTTTAGTGTACCAGGCCTCAAGGCTCAGGACCGCCCGGGAATACCAGGCCTCAAGGCTCAGGACCACCTGGGAATACCAAGTCTAAGGCTCAGAACCACCTGGGAATACCAGGCCTCAAGGCTCAGGACCGCTTGGGAATACCAGGCCTCAAGGCTCAGGACCGCTTGGGAATACCAGGCCTCAAGGCTCGGGCGGCATGGCAGCATAGCAGTTAGTGTAACACCAGTGACCCGGGTTCAATTCCCACCACTGTCTAAAGAGAGTTGTACGTTCTCCCCATGACCCCGTGTGTTTCCTCCAGCTGTTCCGGTTTCCTCCCACATTCCAAAAGCTTACGAGTTTGTAGGTTAATTCGTCACATGGGTGTAACTGGCGGTGCAGCGTCATGGCGGTTAGTGTAACCCTATTACAGTGCCAGTAACCCGGGTTCAATTCCCGCCGCCGTCTGTAAGGAGCATGTTCATTCTCCCCATGGCGATCCCGGCTGCCCCAGGCTGGGGACAGCACGGTTGCACAGCCATTAGCCTAACGCTACTACAGCACCAGTGGTGATGGCTCAGCTCACGCCACTGTCTGGAAGGACTTGGTATGTTCTCCCTGTGATCTTCGTGCTGCTCCAGGTCCCTCTCACAATCCGAAGAGACCAGTGTTATAGTCCATTACTTGGTCACCTGGGTATAACTGGGCGACGCCGACTCGTTAGACTGGACCAGCCTGTTACCCTGCTGTATCTCCAAATACAGAGCAATGAGGCAGAACAAATCAGATCCATAACAATGCAGAATACAGGGCAACAGCTTCAGAGAAGTTCAAGATCCTAATGAGATACTGTCGATTGTGAGGTGGAGAACCCATCCTACTGTACTGTGGGACCATTCAGTGGTCAATAACAGTGGGTAGAAGCTGTTCTCGAGCCTGGTGGCACACGTCTACAGGCTTCTGTATGTTCAGTGTCATAGAGTCACAGAACATTACAACACAAGAACAGGCCATTCGGCACACAATCTACTGCCCTTTGTCATCTGCACCATCACCTCCCAGCCTTGGTCCCTATTCCCACTCTGCCCCACTCCCCCACTCCCCCATCAGCCCATCAAAGCTCCCTCAGCTGGATCCACCCATCACCTGCCAGGCTCGGTGTAGGAACAGTGTAAATCAGTGGTTCATCTGTAACATCGATAGACTTCTTTAGATGCACAGTGGAGAGTATGCTGACAGGTTGTGTCCCGGCCCGGCAGGCAAACACCAATGCCCAGGAATGGAAAAGCCTACAGGAAGTGGTGCATATGGCTCAGATCATCACAAACAACACCCTCCCCACCACTGAGAACATCGACATGGAGCACTGTCACAAAGAAACAGCATCCATCACCAAAGACCCCCACCGTCCAGGCCATGCTCTCCTCTCTCTGCTGCCATGAGGGAAGTACAGGAGCACCACACCACCAGGTTCTGGAAGGAGGTACAGAAGCCTCAGGTCCCACACCACCAGGTTCAGGAACAGTTATTACCCCTCAACCATCAGGTCCCACACCACCAGGTTCAGGAACAGTTATTACCCCCAAACATCAGGTCCCACACCACCAGGTTCAGGAACAGTTATTACCCCTCAACCATCAGGTCCCACACCACCAGGTTCAGGAACAGTTATTACCCCTCAATCATCAGGTCCCACACCACCAGGTTCAGGAACAGTTATTACCCCTCAATCATCAGGTCCCACACCACCAGGTTCAGGAACAGTTATTACCCCTCAACCATCAGGTCCCACACCACCAGGTTCAGGGACAGTTATTACCCCTCAACCATCAGGTCCCACACCACCAGGTTCAGGAACAGTTATTACCCCTCAACCATCAGGTCCCACACCACCAGGTTCAGGAACAGTTATTACCCCTCAGCCATCAGGTCCCACACCACCAGGTTCAGGAACAGTTATTACCTACAACCATCAGGTCCCACACCACCAGGTTCGGGAACAGTTATTACCCCTCAACCATCAGGACCCACACCACCAGGTTCAGGAACAGTTATTACCCCTCAGCCATCAGGTCCCACACCACCAGGTTCAGGAACAGTTATTACCTACAACCATCAGGTCCCACACCACCAGGTTCAGGAACAGTTATTACCCCTCAACCATCAGGTCCCACACCACCAGGTTCAGGAACAGTTATTACCCCTCAACCATCAGGCCCCACACCACCAGGTTCAGGAACAGTTATTATCCCTCAATCATCAGGTCCCACACCACCAGGTTCAGGAACAGTTATTACCCCTCAACCATCAGGTCCCACACCACCAGGTTCAGGAACAGTTATTACCCCCAAACATCAGGTCCCACACCACCAGGTTCAGGAACAGTTATTACCCCTCAACCATCAGGTCCCACACCACCAGGTTCAGGAACAGTTATTACCCCTCAATCATCAGGTCCCACACCACCAGGTTCAGGAACAGTTATTACCCCTCAACCATCAGGTCCCACACCACCAGGTTCAGGGACAGTTATTACCCCTCAACCATCAGGTCCCACACCACCAGGTTCAGGAACAGTTATTACCCCTCAACCATCAGGTCCCACACCACCAGGTTCAGGAACAGTTATTACCCCTCAGCCATCAGGTCCCACACCACCAGGTTCAGGAACAGTTATTACCTACAACCATCAGGTCCCACACCACCAGGTTCGGGAACAGTTATTACCCCTCAACCATCAGGACCCACACCACCAGGTTCAGGAACAGTTATTACCCCTCAGCCATCAGGTCCCACACCACCAGGTTCAGGAACAGTTATTACCTACAACCATCAGGTCCCACACCACCAGGTTCAGGAACAGTTATTACCCCTCAACCATCAGGTCCCACACCACCAGGTTCAGGAACAGTTATTACCCCTCAACCATCAGGCCCCACACCACCAGGTTCAGGAACAGTTATTATCCCTCAATCATCAGGTCCCACACCACCAGGTTCAGGAACAGTTATTACCCCTCAACCATCAGGTCCCACACCACCAGGTTCAGGGACAGTTATTACCCCTCAATCATCAGGTCCCACACCACCAGGTTCAGGAACAGTTATTACTCCTCAATCATCAGGTCCCACACCACCAGGTTCAGGAACAGTTATTACCCCTCAACCATCAGGTCCCACACCACCAGGTTCAGGAACAGTTATTACCCCTCAACCATCAGGTCCCACACCACCAGGTTTAGGAACAGTTATTACCCCTCAATCATCAGGTCCCACACCACCAGGTTCAGGAACAGTTATTACCTACAACCATCAGGTCCCACACCACCAGGTTCAGGAACAGTTATTACCCCTCAACCATCAGGTCCCACACCACCAGGTTCAGGAACAGTTATTACCCCTCAATCATCAGGTCCCACACCACCAGGTTCAGGAACAGTTATTACCCCTCAACCATCAGGTCCCACACCACCAGGTTCAGGAACAGTTATTACCCCTCAACCATCAGGTCCCACACCACCAGGTTTAGGAACAGTTATTACCCCTCAATCATCAGGTCCCACACCACCAGGTTCAGGGACAGTTATTACCCCTCAACCATCAGGGTCCTGAACCAGTGTGGATAACGTCACTCACCTTAACACTGAACTGATTCCACAACCTATGGACTCATTTTCGAGAACTCTACAACTCATGCTAGACCATAAGACAAAGGAGCAGAATTAGGCCATTTGGTCCATCGAGTCTGCTCCGACATTCAATCATGGCAGATCCTTTTTTCCCCTCCTCAGCCCCACTCCCCAGCCTTCTCCCTGTAATCTTTGATGATGTGTCCAATCAAGAACCTATCAATCTCTGCCTTAAATACACCCAACAACCTGACCTCCACAGCTGCATGTGGTAACAAATTCCTCAAATTCACCACCATCTGGCTAAAGAAATTCCTCCATATCTCTGTTTTAAATGGATCTTAAGACTATGCCCTTTTGTCCTAGACTCCCCCACCACGGGAAACATCCTTTCCACATCAACTCTGTCTAGGCCTTTCAACATTCAAAAGGTTTCAATGAGATCCCCCCCCCATCCTTCTAAAGTCCAGCGAGTGCACACACAGAGCCTTCAAACGTTCCTCTTACAATAACCCTTTCATTCCCAGAATCATCCTTGTGAATCTCCTCTGAATCCTACAATGCCAGCACATCTTTTCTTAGATGAGGAGTCCAAAACTGTTCACAATACTCAAGGTGAGGCCCTATAAATCCTCAGCATCACATCCCTGCTCTTGTATTCTACACCTCTTGAAATGAATACTAACATGGCTTTTGTCTTCTTCACCACCGACTCAGCCTGCAAGTTAACCTTCAGGGTGTTCTGCACAAGGTCTTCTAAGTCCTTTTGCACTTCAGATTTTTGGATATTTTCCCGGTTTAGAAAATAGTCCGCACGTTTATTTCTACTACCAAAGTGCATGACCATGCATTTTCCAACACTGTATTTTAATTATAGACAATAGACAATAGGTGCAGGAGTAGGCCATTCGGCCCTTTGAGCCAGCACTGCCATTCACTGTGATCATGGCTGATCATCCACAATCAGTACCCAGTTCCTGCCTTATCCCCATAACCTTTGATTCCGCTATCTTTAAGAGCTCTATCCATCTCTTTTTTGAATGCATCCAGAGACTTGGCCTCCACAGCCTTCTGGGGCAGAGCATTCCATATATCCACCACTCTCTGCGTGAAAAATTTTTCCTCAACTCCATTCTAAATGGCCTATCCCTTATTCTTAAACTGTGGCCTCTGATTCTGGACTCACTCATCAGCGGGAACATGCTTCCTGCCTCCAGCGTGTCCAATCCCTTAATAATCTTATATGTTTCAATAAGATCCCCTCTCAGCCTTCTAAATTCCAGAGTATACAAGCCCAGTCGCTCCAATCTTTCAACATATGACAGTCCCACCATCCCAGGAATTAACCTTGTGAACCTACCCTGCACTCCCTCAATAGCAAGAATGTCCTTCCTCAAACTTGGAGACTAAAACTGCACACAGTACTCCAGGTGTGGTCTCACCAGGGCCCAGTACAGCTGCAGAAGGACCTCTTTGCTCTTATATTCAATTCCCCTTGTTATGAAGGCCAACATGCCATTAGCTTTCTTCACTGCCTGCTGTACCTGCATGCTTGCTCTCAGTGACTGATGTACAAGAACACTTAGATCTTATTGTGCTTCCCCTTTTCTTAATGATTCCATTTAGATAATAATCTGCCTTCCTGTTCTTACCACCAAGGTGGATAACCTCACACTTATCCACATTAAACTGCATCTGCCTTGCATCTGCCCACTCACCCAGCCTGTCCAAGTCACCCTGCATTCTCATAACATCCTCCTCACATTTCACACTGCCTCCCAGCTTTGTGTCATCAGCAAATTTGCTAATGTTACTTTCAATTCCCTCATCTAAATCATTAATATATATTGTAAACAGCTATGGTCCCAGCACTGAACCCTGCGGTACCCCACTGGTCACTGCCTGCCATTCCGAAAGGGACCCGTTAATCGCTACTCTTTGTTTTCTGTCAGCCAGCCAATTTTCAATCCATGTCAGTACTCTGTCCCCAATACCATGTGCCCTAATTTTGCCCACTAATCTCCTATGTGGCACTTTATCAAAGGCTTTCTGAAAGTCCAGATACACTACATCCACTGGCTCTCCCTTGTCCATTTTCATAGTCACATCCTCAAAAAATTCCAGACGATTAGTCAAGCACGATTTCCCCTTCGTAAATCCATGCTGACTCGGACCTATCCTGTTACTGCTATCCAGATGTCATAATTTCATCTTTTATAATTGACTCCAACATCTTTCCCACCACTGACGTCAGGCTAACCGGTCTATAATTCCCTGTTTCCTCTCTTCCTCCCTTCTTGAAGAGAGGGACAACATTAGCCACCCTCTAATCCACAGGAACTGATCCTGAATCTATAGAACATTGGAAAATGATTACCAATGCGTCCACAATTTCTAAAGCCACCTCCTTAAGTACTCTGGGATGCAGACTATCAGGTCCCGGGGACTTATCAGCCTTCAGACCCAACAGCCTATCCAACACCATTTCCTGCCTAATATAAATTTCCTTCATTTCATCCATTACCCTAGGTCTTTTGGCCACTATTATAGCTGGGAGATTGTTTGTGTCTTCCCTTGTGTCTTCCCTATTTGCCACTTTCTTGCCCATTCTCCTAATCTGTCTAAGTCCTTCAGCAGCCTACCTGTTTCCTCAACACTACCTGCCCCTCCACCAATCTTCACATCGTCTGCAAACTTGGCAACAAAACCACCTATTCCATCATCTAAATTATTGATCTATAGATAAAAGGAAGTGGTCCTAACACCGACCCCTGCGGAACACCACTAGTCATTGGCAGACAACCAGAAAAGGATCCTTTTAGTCCCACTCACTGTTCTCAATATTATTTATGATTTGCACTATTTGTCCTCTTCTGCGCATTGGTTGCTTGTCTTTATCTACGGACTGTTTTTCATAAGTTCTATTGTATTTCTTTATTTTCCTGTGAATTCCTGAAAGAAAGCGAATCTGTACTTTGATGGTAAATTTGCTTTGACTTTGATGGTCAGTACAGAGCCAGTGGGCCGAATGGACTGTTTCCATTCTCTATGAGGGCAGTTATGGATGGGTAATATGTGCTAGGCTTGTTGGGGATTCCATGGCTCATGAACGCAGGACATAGACACGTGTACAGTATTCAAACACAAGCAGATGGAGCATCCATGCTGTACAGCAACCCAGCTGGGATGTCAGGCAGGGTCTAGAGACAGGAGGGTGGCCTACGCGGATGTACATCCAGTGGAGAGGTTACCTGTGCACTGTGGACTCTTCCCCGATCTCAGTGACTCTCTGCTCCCTCCTACAGGTCTTCACTATCACGTCCTGCCTCGGTCTCTGGGTCCCACGCGCTGTGATGTTTGTGGACATGGTAGCAGCTACGTGAGTGAGTTTGTTACAGTCAGAGAGTCTGAAGTGCAGTCATGACCCTCAGACACGGGTCTGACCATCAAATACAGGCCTGACCATCAAACACAGGCCAGACCCTCAAAACACAGGCCTGACCTTCAAACACGGGCCTGACTCTCAAACACAGATACAGGCCTGACCCTCAAACACGGGCCTGTCCCTCAAACACAGGCCTGACCCTCAAAACACAGGCCTGACCCTCAAACACAGGCCTCTCCCTCAGATACAGACCTGACCCTCAAACACGGGCCTGTCTCTCAAACACAGGCCAGACCTTCAAACACGGGCCTGACCCTCAAACACAGGCCTGACCCTCAAACACGGGCCTGTCCCTCAAACACGGGCCTGACCCTCAAACACGGGCCTGTCCCTCAAACACGGGCCTGTCCTTCAAACACAGGCCTGACCCTCAAACATGGGCCTGACCTAAAAAATATACCAGCCTGACCTGCAAGCACAGGAAAGACCCGCAAACCCCGGCCTGATGCTTAAGTACAGCCTAACCCCAAAGTACAGACCTAAAATGCAGCACAATTGTTAAAACATAAACTCAGTGCTAAATGCGGCCTGGCACTAATACGTAATTGACATTGCACTGTACAAAGTATATTCCAGAACATAGGCCTGCTCCACTTCTCTGACACAGACACTGAGCTAGACAGAGGCACACACTGGAAACACTCACCTTAAAACAAAGGTCTGACCCTAGTACACAGCCCCAATCCCAACACACAGTCCTGACTCCAAAACACAGGTCTGACCCGAATACACAGCGCCAAGCTCAACACACAGTCCTGAATCTAATACACAGAACAAATCACAATACCCAACCAACCCTGACCCTAACCGTAAAATGCTACCCTAATTGCGACCTTGTCCCCTGATCCTACACTTTGGCCTTGACCGCGCCATTCTGCCTGAGCCTGACTCCTGACCCTGCAGGGAGGGCTGTGATTGGTGGGATCTGACTGCTCCTCACTCCTCGTTCCACAGGTACTTTGCCGTCTGCTATTACCTGCTGCTGCTGGTCATCGTGCAGGGCTACGGTGGGGAGGACGCGATGCTGGAGCGCCTTGCGACGGACCGCGTCAGGATCAGCACGGGTCCTTGCTGCTGTTGCTGCCCCTGTCTCCCCCGCGTCCGGATGACCAGGTGAGTGACCGGGGTCGGGGGTCACTGTCTCCCCCGCGTCCGGGTGACCAGGTGAGTGACCGGGGTCGGGGGTCACTGTTTCCCCATGTCCGGGTGACCAGGTGAGTGACCGGGGTCAAGGGTCACTGTCTCCCCACGTCCGGGTGACCAGGTGAGTGACCGGGGTCAGGGGTCACTGTCTGCCCACGTCCAGGTGACCAGGTGAGTGACTGGGTACTGGGTGCTGGGGCCTGGGGCCGCTGCAGGGGACAACGGTCAGTCAGTGACACTTCACCCGTGCCATTCATCAGCCTCCCCTGTTCCACGCAGCCCGTCATTATGCAGGCTTTCCTCGCGTTTGGCCGCACGGCCAGCCCGCGCTAACAAATTCCAGCTCAGATGGTAAACGAGGTCCGGTCTCTGATGGGGAAAGGATCTCACAGGCTCGGTTTGACTGTTACCCCCAGTCTGGGTAATTACTCCATTTTTCCCTCTTCATTGATGACGTCTTCTTCTCCATCTTCTGTAATTCTCCCCCTCCCCCTTCATTGTTTGTCTTGTCACCACTTTGGCCTCTTACGTCTTCTCCTCACCTGCCCATCACCTCCCTCTGTGCCCGTCTTCCTTCCCTTTCTCCTACAGTCCACTCTTCTCTCCTATCGGATTCCTTCCTCCCCAACCCCGACCTTTCCCACCTATCACCTCCCAGCTTCTTACTTCATCACCCACCCCCACCCACGTGACTTCACCTTTCAGCTTCTAGTTTGTCCTCCATTCCCCCCACCCCATCACTTTCTTACTCTGGTTTCTTCCCCCTTCCTTTCCAGTCCTGATAAAGGGGCTTGGCCCAAACCATCAACTGTTTATTCATTTCCATCAATGCTGCCTGACCTACTACTCATTCTGGGTAACCTGGTTTTCCATCCTAACTAACACCAGGAGGTGTACATTGTAGCCTGGTAAAAGCTTATAAACAATGAAGGACTTTAACTAGAAATATTCAAGTCCCAACCATCTCCCCCACCCCCAAGGGGAGACTTCAGGAAAGGGTTCTGGAACAGACCCACAAAGGATTCTGGTGCTGCCCTCCAGTGTTCGCTCAGTTCTGCCCTCCGGTGTTCGCTCAGTGCTGCCCTCTGGTGTTCACTCAGTGCTGCCCTCCGGTGTTCACTCAGTGCTGCCCTCCAGTGTTCGCTCAGTGCTGCCCTCTGGTATTTGCTCAGTTCTGCCCTCCAGTGTTCGCTCAGTGCTGCCCTCCGGTGTTCACTCAGTGCTGCCCTCTGGTATTTGCTCAGTTCTGCCCTCCAGTGTTCGCTCAGTGCTGCCCTCTGGTATTTGCTCAGTTCTGCCCTCCAGTGTTCACTCAGTGCTGCCCTCCGGTGTTCACTCAGTGCTGCTCTCCAGTGTTCACTCAGTGCTGCCCTCCAGTGTTTGCTTGGTGAAAGAACAAGCTGGAGACGGACTATCTGCAGTGATACCACTCAGAGACTTGGGTGCTGTTTTTTTCTTTGTGACTTTTTGTTTCTGAGATTGTAACCACATGTGCCATTTGTGTATGTGCTGTTTCCTGTTGGTTGTGTTTTTTGCACTTTCACCCCGGAGGGATGCTGCTTTATTTGGCTACATTAAATGATAATTAACAAACAACAGAGCTGAAGGCATGGCTGCTAATGACCAAGCAGATTTTATCAATGGACTATAGAAACTATCCTGTCCAGATGTGTCTCAGGACAGCATAGGAACTGGCCCTTCAGCCCGTCAGGGGGATATATCTTCCCGTCAACATCAATTTTTATTGGTGCACCGCAGAGAGCATCCTCAATACTAAAGGTTCTGCTATGCTGGAAATCCAGAGCAACACACACAAAACACTGGAGGAACTTCCTTACTTCAGTGGTTGGTAAGTTGATGGAGAAGATCCTGAGAGTCAGGATTTATGAACATTTGGAGAGGTATAATATGATTAGGAATAGTCAGCATGGCTTTGTCAAGGGCAGGTTGTGCCTTACGAGCCTGATTGAATTTTTTGAGGATGTGACTAAACACATTGATGAAGGTAGAGCTGTAGATGTAGTGTATATGGATTTCAGCGAAGCATTTGAGAAGGTACCCCATGCCAGGCTTATTGAGAAAGTAAGGAGGCATGGGATCCAAGGGGACATTACTTTGTGCATCCAGAACTGGCTTGCCCACAGAAGGCAAAGAACGGTTGTAGACGAGTCATATTCTGCATGGAGGTCGGTGATCAGTGGAGTGCCTCAGGGATCTTTGTGACTTTTATAAATGACCTGGATGAGGAAGTGAAGGGATGGGTTAGTAAGTTTGCCGATGACACCAAGGTTGGGGGTGTTGTGGATAGTGTGGAGGGCTGTCAGAGGTTACAGCAGGACATTGATAGGATGCAAAACTGGGCTGAGAAGTGGCAGATGGAGTTCAACCCAGATAAGTGTGAAGTGGTTCATTTTGGCAGGTCAAATGCGACGGCAGAATATAGTATTAATTGTAAGACTCTTGGCAGTGTGGAGGATCAGAGGGATCTTGGGGTCCGAGTCCATAGGACACTCAAAGCTGCTGTGCAGGTTGACTCTGTGGTTAAGAAGGCATACGGTGCATTGGCCTTTATCAATCGTGGGATTGAGTTTAAGAGCCGAGAGGTAATGTTGCAGCTACATAGGACCCTGGTCAGACCCCACTTGGAGTACTCTGCTCAGTTCTGGTCACTTCACTACAGGAAGGATGTGGAAACCATAGAAAGGGTGCAGAGGAGATCTACAAGGATGTTGCCTGGATTGGGGAGCATGACATATGAGAATAGGTTGAGTGAACTTGGCATTTTCTCCTTGGAGTGAGGAGGATGAGAGGTGAGCTGATAGAGGTGTATAGGATGATGAGAGGCATTGATCATGTGGATAGTCAGAGGCTTTTTACCAGAGCTGAAATGGCTAGCACAAGAGGGCACAGTTTTAAGGTGCTTGGGAGTAGGTACAGAGGAGATGTCAGGGGTAAGTTTTTTACGCAGAGAGTGGTGAGTGCGTGGAATGGGCTGCCGGTGACAGTGGTGGAGGCGGATACAATAGGGTCCAAGAGACTCCTGGATCAATAGAGGGCTATGGGTAACCCTAGGTAATTTCTAAAGTAAGGACATGTTCGGCACAGCATTGTGGGCCGAAGGGCCTGTATTGTGCTGTAGGTTTTCTATGTTTCTATGTTTCTAACTCAGCAGGTCAGGTAGCATCTATGGAGAGGAATAAAGAGTCAAGGTTTCGGGACGAGACCTGACAAAGGGTTTCGGGACAAGACCTGACGAAGGGTCTCAGCCCGAAACAGGAATAGAAGGAATCCTGTCCGGATGCTCATCGGCTTAGAGTTCAGGAACCGACCCTTCATTCCTCAGAAGGCTAAAGAAATCTAACGTGTTCCTGGCGATTACAACCAATTTTCACCCGTGTAACATTGAGATCATCCTTCTGGAGGTATAACAGCTTGTAATGGCAGAGCAACACACATAAAAGTTGCTGGTGAACGCAGCAGGCCAGGCAGCATCTCTAGGAAGAGGTGCAGTCGACGTTTCAGGCCGAGACCCTTCGTCAGGACTAACTGAAGGAAGAGTTAGTAAGAGATTTGAAAGTGGGAGGGGGAGGGGGAGGGGGAGATCTGAAATGATAGGAGAAGACAGGAGGGGGAGGGATGGAGCCAAGAGCTGGACAGGTGATAGGCAAAAGGGGATACGAGAGGATCATGGGACAGGAGGCCCAGGGAGAAAGAAAAGGGGGTGGGGGGGGGAAACCCAGAGGATGGGCAAGGGGTATAGTGGGAGGGACAGAGGGAGAAAAAGGAGAGAGAGAAAAAGAATGTGTGTAGATAAATAAATAACAGATGGTGTACGAGGGGGAGGTGGGGCATTAGCGGAAGTTAGAGAAGTCAATGTTCATGCCATCAGGTTGGAGGCTACCCAGACGGAATATAAGGTGCTGTTCCTCCAACCTGAGTGTGGCTTCATCTTTACAGTAGAGGAGGCCGTGGATAGACATGTCAGAATGGGAATGGGATGTGGAATTAAAATGTGTGGCCACTGGGAGATCCTGCTTTCTCTGGCGGACAGAGCGTAGAGCAAAGCGGTCTCCCAGTCTGCGTCGGGTCTCACCAATATATAAAAGGCCACATCGGGAGCACCAGACGCAGTATATCACCCCAGTCCACTCACAGGTGAAGTGTTGCCTCACCTGGAGGGACTGTTTGGGGCCCTGAATGGTGGTAAGGGAGGAAGCGTAAGGGCATGTGTAGCACTTGTTCCGCTTACAAGGATAAGTGCCAGGAGGGGGATCGGTGGGGAGGGATGGGGGGGGCACGAATGGACAAGGGAGTCGCGTAGGGAGGGATCTGGTATGGCAGAGTGGTTGCTGCACATGCCTATCACGAGTTCATAAACCTCTGCAATATAATGCACTGGACAGGCAGCATCGTCCTCCCAGAGGACATAAGATCTGAGGGTATGCATCACCTTGAGATGGGCTCATTTCAAAGGAGATGTCAGGGGCAAATTGTTTTACACAGAGAGTAGTGGGTACCTGGAATGTACTTCCTGGGGTGGAGGTAGAGGCAGATACATTAGAGACTTTTAAGAGACGTTTAGGTAGGCTGATGAATGTGAGGGAAACGTTAGGATAGGGACATTGTGTAGACAGAAGAGAATAGTTTGGTTGGCCATTTAATTGGTAATGTAATTGGTTCAGCACAACATTGTGGGCCAAAGGGCTGTACTGATCTATGTTCTAGGTTCTAATATTGCCCCAGTCTCCTTCACTCCAGGGAAAACAATGCCAGCCTGTCTACCCTCTCCTTATTCTCAAGTCCTCCAGTGTGCAGGCAACGTGCCAGTGAATCATTACTGGCAGCATATAAGGATGGATAAAATTGTCCTGATGAAGGGTCTCGCCCGAAACGTCAACTGTTTATTCCTCTCCATAGACGCTGCCTGACCTGCTGAGTTCCTCCAGCATTTTGTGTGTGTTGCTTGGATTTCCAGCATCGGCAGATTTTCTTTTCCTTTTGATTGAACCTACCAACTAGTATGTCTTTGCACTGTGCGAGGAAACCACAGCACCCAGAGTAAACCTGTTCTGTGTCTGATTATATCCACTGTATTTTGCACCGTGCCCCAGAGAACGTTGTTTCTTTTGGCTGTATACAAGTGTGTGATTAAATGATAATTAAATATCAACTGGAATTTTACTTCTCTTTTCAGAAAGAATTTTAGGCTGTTTGTGCTGGGAGCTTTCCAGGTGGCATTCCTGCGACCTGCCCTGTTCTTCCTGGGGGTAGTCTTGTGGACAAATGACCTCTATGACCCAGATGATGTGAGTAGGTGGACATCCCTCCATGACTCTACTCCATCCCATCACACACTCCATCATCACCGTCCTATCACACACTCCCTCCGTCCCACCACACACCCCCTCCGTCCCATCACACACTCCCCCCGTCCCTTCACACACTCCCTCCGTCCCACCACACACTCCATCATCACCGTCCTATCACACACTCCCTCCGTCCCACCACACACCCCCTCTGTCCCATCACACACTCCCCCCGTCCCTTCACACACTCCCTCCGTCCCACCACACACTCCATCATCACCGTCCCATCACACACTCCCTCCGTCCCACCACACACCCCCTCTGTCCCATCACACACTCCCCCCGTCCCTTCACACACTCCCTCCGTCCCACCACACACTCCATCATCACCGTCCCATCACACACTCCCTCCGTCCCACCACACACCCCCTCTGTCCCACCACACACCCCCCCCGTCCCTTCACACACTCCCTCCGTTCCACCACACACTCCCTCCATCCCATCACACACTCCATCATCACCGTCCCATCACACACTCCCTCCGTCCCACCACACACCCCCTCTGTCCCACCACACACCCCCCCCGTCCCTTCACACACTCCCTCCGTTCCACCACACACTCCCTCCGTCCCACCACACACTCCATCATCACCGTCCCATCACACACTCCCTCCATTCCACCACACACCCCCTCCGTCCCACCACACACTCCCCCGTCCCTTCACACACTCCCTCCGTCCCACCACACACTCCATCATCACCGTCCTATCACACACTCCCTCCGTCCCACCACACACCCCCTCTGTCCCATCACACACTCCCCCCGTCCCATCACACACTCCCTCCGTCCCACCACACACTCCCTCCGTCCCACCACACACTCCATCATCACCGTCCCATCACACACTCCCTCCGTCCCATCACACACTCCCTCCGTTCCACCACACACCCCCTCTGTCCCATCACACACTCCATCATCACCGTCCCATCACACACTCCCTCTGTTCCACCACACACTCCC
Source organism: Mobula birostris (assembly GCF_030028105.1). NCBI lineage: Eukaryota > Metazoa > Chordata > Chondrichthyes > Myliobatiformes > Myliobatidae > Mobula > Mobula birostris. Next base: position 7,870,629 of record NC_092373.1, read on the forward strand.
TCCGTCCCACCACACACTCCCCCCGTCCCTTCACACACTCCCTCCGTCCCACCACACACTCCCTCCGTCCCACCACACACTCCCTCCGTCCCACCACACACTCCATCATCACCGTCCCATCACACACTCCCTCCGTTCCACCACACACCCCCTCTGTCCCATCACACACTCCCCCCGTCCCTTCACACACTCCCTCCGTCCCACCACACACTCCATCATCACCGTCCCATCACACACTCCCTCCGTTCCACCACACACTCCCTCCGTCCCACCACACACTCCATCATCACCGTCCCATCACACACTCCCTCCATTCCACCACACACTCCCTCCGTCCCACCACACACTCCCCCCGTCCCTTCACACACTCCCTCCGTCCCACCACACACTCCATCATCACCGTCCCATCACACACTCCCTCCGTTCCACCACACACTCCCTCCGTCCCACCACACACTCCATCAGCACCAACCCATCACACACGCCCACCATCACACCACACACTCCCTCCGTCCCATCACACACTCCCTCCATCCCATCACACACCCCCAGAGTGATTCTCCCTCCACATTGTTCTCCGCAGTAATGTCATGTGTGCCTCTTTACCCCATTTGTCACCCTGTCGCCGGGTGAGCCTCTCATCCCCACCGCCCCAGTCGCCGGTATTCACTCTGGCCTCACCGAGCTCTAATTCTGCCACACACCCTGCATTTCTCAGTGGTCGTCCTCCAGCATCTCCCTGTGGATAAACCTTTTCCTGGCAGGCTCCACCATTGTGGGGCTGTGGTCTATCTCTGTCCTGTTCCGACATTCCAAGCTCCTCCAGGCCGACCAGAACCTGGCGTGCAAGTTTGGGCTGTTCCAAGTGAGTCAGTTGCTATGTTGCCCTTCCAAGGAATGGTTGGGATCCCTGGGAATGGCGGTGAGGAATCCTGGGGAAATCCTGGGTGTGGTCAGGAAATCCCAGGCGCGATGGGGAAATTCCAGGGGTGATGGGGAAATCTCGCATGTGGTAGGCAAATCCCAGAGGTGGTCGGGACATACCGCACGTGTTGAAGAACCCGGGGCGTGATGGGGGAACCCAGGGCATGTTGGGGAACCCAGGGCATGATGGGGGAACCCAGGATGTGATGAGGGAACCCAGGGTGTGATGAGGGAACCCAGGGCGTGATGAAGGAACCCAGGATGTGATGAGGGAACCCAGGGTGTGATGAGGGAACCCAGGGCATGTTGGGGAACCCAGGGCATGATGGAGGACCTCAGGGTGTGTTGGGGGAACCCAGGGTGTGATGGGGGAACCCAGGGCATGTTGGGGAACCCAGGGTGTGATGGGGGAACCCAGGACATGTTGGGGAACCCAGGGTGTGATGGGGGACCTCAGGGTGTGTTGGAGTAACTCAGGGTGTGATGGGGGAACCCAGGGCATGTTGGGGGACCTCAGGGTGTGATTGGGGAACTCAGGGCGTGTTGGGGGACCCAGGGTGTGATTGGGAAACCCAGGGCATGTTGGGGGACCTAGGGTGCGGTGTGGATAAGTCGCAAAGAGGGGTTGTTTCGTTACATCAAGAAGTTCTCGGATTGGCTCGGTGAGAGAGAAAGACACAAACTGTAATTAACACACACGAATGCTGGAGGAAATGAGCATGTTAGGCAGTATCTATGGAGGGAATAAACAGCCGATGTTTCAGGCTGAGGCCCTTCATCAGGACCGGAATGGAAGGGCAAAGATACCAGAACAAAAAGATGGAGGGGGAGGACAAGAAGGACAAGCTGGAGGGTGATAGATGAGGCCAGGTGAGTGGGGAGGGTAAAGAACAAATCTGATAGGAGAGGAGAGCGGACCCTCTGAGAAGGGGGAAAAGAGCACCAGAGGGAGGAGATAAGGCAGGTGACAAGTGAGAGGCCAGAGTGGAGAATAAAAGAGGGGTGGGGGGATGAAAAAACTTACCTGATTGAGAAATTGATGTTCATGCCTTCAGGTTGGAGGCTACCCAGATGGAACATGAGGTGTTGCTGCTCCAGTCTGAGAGAGGCCTCATCGTGGCAGAAGAAGAGGCCATGAACTAACGTGTCAAAACAGGAATGGGGATAGGAATTAAAACAGTTGGCCCCTTGGAAATTCTGCAATTGGCAGTAGGAGTGAAGGTTCTTGACACGAACTCCAATTATCTACTTAGAACTACAGAACTATGGATATTAGGACAGAGCACAGCAAGCATTAAGATAGTTTCCTCAGGGTATGCAGGTCCCTCTCACTGCAACACATTTCCCACTCGGTCTGAAAGACCGGAGCAGAATTAGGCCATTTGGCCCATCAAGTCTTTTCTGCCATTTCATCATGGCTGATCCATTTCCCTCGTAACACTATTCTCTGCCTCCTCCCCGTAACTCTTAGTGCCCTGACCAATCAAGAACCTATCATACTCCGCTTTAAATATACTTGGCTCCACAGCCGTCTGTGCCAATGAGTTCCACAAATTCACCACACTCTGGCTAAAGAAATTCCTCCACATCTCTGTTCTAAGTGGATGTCGCTATATTCTGAGGCTGTGCCCTCTGGTCCTAGACCACCCCACTATAGGAAACGACCTCTCCACATCCACTCTATCTAGGCCTTTCAACATTCTTTTCAACTCCAGCGAGTATAGGCCCTCAGCCTTCAATTGCTGCTTGTATGATAACCCTTTCATTGTCATGCACCTCCTCTGTACCCTCTCCAATATCAGCACATCCTTTCTGAAATAAGGAACCCAAAACTGCTCACAATACTCCAGTGAGGCCTTCCCAGTGCTTTATAAAGTGTCATTATTACATCCTTGCCTTTATATTCTAGTCATCTTGAAATGAATGCTAACATTAGAACCATAGAACATTACAGCACAGAAACAGGCCTTTTGGCCTTTCTTGGCTGTGCTGAACCATTTTTCTGCCTAGTCCCACTGACCTGCACACGGACCATATCCCTCCATACACCTCCCATCCATGTATCTGTCCAATTTATTCTTAAATGTTAAAAAAGAACCCGCATTTACCACCTCATCTGGGAGCTCATTCCATACTCCCACCAGTCTCTGTGTGAAGAAGCCCCCCCTAATGTTCCCTTTAAACTTTTCCCCCCTCACCCTTAACCCATGTCCTCTGGTTTTTTTACTCCCCTTGCCTCAGTGGAAAAAGCCTGCTTGCATTCACTCTATCTATACCCATCATAATTTTATATACCTCTATCAAATCTCCCCTCATTCTTCTACGCTCCAGGGAATAAAGTCCTAACCTATTCAACCTTTCTCTGTAACTGAGTTTCTCAAGTCCCGGCAACATCCTTGTAAACCTTCTCTGCACTCTTTCAACCTTATTTATATCCTTCCTGTAATTTGGTGACCAAAACTGAACACAATACTCCAGATTCGGCCTCACCAATGCCTTATACAACCTCATCATAACATTCCAACTCTTATACTCAATACTTTGATTAATAAAGGCCAATGTACCAAAAGCTCTCTTTACGACCCTATCTACCTGTGATGCCACTTTTAAGGAATTTTGTATCTGTATTCCCAGATCCCTCTGTTCTACTGCACTCCTCAGTGCCTTACCATTAACCCTGTATGTTCTACCTTGGTTTGTCCTTCCAAAGTGCAATACCTCACACTTGTCTGTATTAAACTCCATCTGCCATTTTTCAGCCCTTTTTCCAGCTGGTCCAAATCCCTCTGCAAGCTTTGAAAACCTTCCTCACTGTCCACTACACCTCCAATCTTTGTATCAGCAGCAAATTTGCTGATCCAATTTACCACATTATCATCCAGATCATTGATATAGATGACAAATAACAATGGACCCAGCACTGATCCCTGTGGCACACCACTAGTCACAGGCCTCCACTCAGAGAAGCAATTCTCTACTACCACTCTTTGGCTTCTTCCATTGAGCCAATGTCTAATCCAATTTACCACCTCTCCATGTATACCTAGCGACTGAATCTTCCTAACTAACCTCCCATGCGGGACCTTGTCAAAGGCCTTACTGAAGTCCGTGTAGACAATATCCACTGCCTTCCCTTCATCCACTTTCCTGGTAACCTCCTCGAAAAACTCTTAATAGATTAGTTAAACATGACCTACCACTCACAAAGCCATGTTGACTCTCCCTAATAAGTCCCTGTCTATCCAAATACTTGTAGATCCTATTTCTTAGTACGACATTGCATTTGCCTTCCTCACTATCAATTCAACCTACAGATTAAACTTTAGGGAATCCTACATGATGATTTGCAGTCTCTTTGCACCTCTGATTTTTGAATATACTCCCCCATTGAGAAAAGTGTCTATGGTTTTCTTTCCTCTATAAAGGTGCATGATCATACACTTCCTGACACTCTATACCACCTGCCATTTCTTTGTCCTTTCTCTTAACCGAAGCCCTTCTGTAGCCCCCCAGCCTCCTCAACACCACCTGCCCCTCCACCTATCTTCACATTGTTTGCAAACTTGACCACAAAGCCATCAATTCTATCATCCAAATCATTGACGTATACATAAAACGAATCGGTCCCAACACTGACCCTTGTGGAACAGCACTAGTCACCGGTAGCCAGTCAGAAAAGGCTCCCTTTATTCCCACTCTTTGCCTCCTGCCAATCGGGTGGGAGGATGGGATAAAAGCAAATTATATGCTGGGCGCGGAGGCTGGTGGGGTGGTAGGTGAGGTAGGTGCTTTTACCCCATCCTCCCGCACCCTACCAGGGATAGGGTTTCTCTTGTCCTCACCTACCACCCCACCAGCCTCCGGGTCCAGCACATAATTCTCCGAGACTTCTGCCAGCTCCAGTGGGATCCCACCACCAACACGTCTTTCTCTACCTCCCCCCACTTTCTGTTTTCCACAGGGATCGCTCCCTACACGACTCCCTTGTCCACTCAACCTTCCCCACCGATTTCCATCCTGGCATTTATCCTTTCAAGCAGAACAAGTGCTACACCTGCCCCTACACCTCCTCCCTCACTACCATCCAAGGCCCTAAACAGTCCTTCCAGGCGAGGTGACAATTCACCTGTGAGTCTGTTGGGGTCATTTACTGTGTTCGGTGTTCCAGGTGTGGCCTCCTGTACATCAGTGTGACCCGATGTAGATTGGGAGACCACTTCACCGAGCATCTATGCTCCGTCTGCCAGAAGAAGCAGGATCTCCCAGAATAGGAACTTCCACTTCCCATTCCAATATGTCCATCCATGGCTTCCTCCATTGTTGTGATGAGGCCACACTTAAGTTGGAGAAGCAGCACCTTGTATTCCGTTTGGGTAGCCTCCAACCTGATGGCATGAACATCGATTTCTCAAACTTCCAGTACTGCCTCCATCCCCCACACTCCCCCTTCACCATTTCCCATCCCCTTGCCCCTCTCTCACCTCAACTCACCAATCAACTTTCCCAGATCTTCACTTCATCCCTCCCCCTCCCACATCTCACCTGGAGTTTCTCTCTTCCCTCTCCCTGCCTTTTAAATCTACTCCTCAGCTTTTTCTCTCCAGTGCTGCCAAAGGGTTTCGGCCCGAAACATCCACTGTACTTTTGTCCGTAGATACTGCCTGACCTGCTGAGTTCCTCCAGCATTATATGTTTACTGTACAAGAATCATTAGGCAGCAGAAGATGAAATGTGAAAACAAGCTAGCAAACAATATCAATGCAGGTAGCTAAAGCTTTTTCCAAGTATGTAAAAAATAAAAGAGAGTTGACAGTGGATATAGGACCGCTAGAAAATTAAACCAGAGAAACAAAAACGGGCCATAATGAGATGGCAGATGAACTAAATGAGTATTTTGCATCAGCCTTCACTGTGGAAGTCACCAGCAGTGTGCCAGGTGTTGAAAAGTGTCAGAGAAGAGAAGTGATTGCAGTTAATATTACAAGGGAGAAGGTGCTCAAATAGCTGAAAGACCTGAAGGTACATAAGTCACCCAGACCAGATGAACTGCACCCTCGGGTTCTGAAAGAGGTATCAGTAGAGATTGTGGAGGGATTAGAAAAGACCTTTCAAGAATCATTGTATCTAGCATGGTGCCAGAGGACTGGAAAATTGCATATGTCACTCCACTCTTTAAGAAAGGAGGAAGGTTTTAGAAAGGAAATTGTTGACCAGTTAGCCTGACCTCAGTGGTTGGGAAGCTGTTGGAGAGAATTTTTGAGGTTATGGAGTAATTGGAGAAATAGGACAAGATAGGACAAAATCAGCATGGTTTGATTAAGGGAAAATCTTGTCTGACGAACCTGTAGGAATTCTTTGAGGTGATTACAAGTAGGATAGATAAAGGGGATGCAGTCTTAAATTGTATATTTGGTCTTTCAGAAGGTCTTTGACAAGGTGCCACACACAAAGCTGCTTACCAAGTTAAGAGCCCATGGTATTACGGGAAAGTTACTGGTATGGTTAGAGCACTGGCTAATTCGTAAGAGGCAATGAGTGGGAATAAAAGGATCTTTTTCTGATTGGCTGCCAGTGACTAATGCTGTTTCAGAGGGATCGGTATTGGGACTGCTTCTTTTTATGCTGTATATCAATGATTTATATGATGGAATAGATGGCTTTGTTGCCAAGTTTGCAGATGATATGAGGATTGGTGGATGGGCAGGCAGTTCTGAGGAAATAGGCAGGATGCAGAAGGACTTAGACACATTAGGAGAATGGGCAAGAGAGTGGCAAATTAAATACAATGTTGGAAAATGCATGGTCATGCACTTTGGTAGTAGAAATAAATGTTCGGACTATTTTCTAAACGTGGAAAAAAATCCAAAAATCTGAGATGCAAAGGGACTTGGGTGTCCTTGTGCAGAACACCCTAAAGGTTAGCTTGCAGATAGAGTTGGTGGTGAAGAAGGCAAATGCAATATTGGCATTCATTTCAAGAGATTTAGAAGAGCGGGGATGTGATGCTGAGGCTTTATAAGGCACCGGTGAGGCCTCACCTTGGAGAGGGTTCAGAGGAGGTTCACAAGGATGATTCCTGGAACGAAAGGGTTATCATACAAGAAACGTTTGATGGCTCTGGGTCTGTACTCGCTGGAATTCAGAAGGATGAGGGGGGCATCTCATTGAAACCTTTTGAATGTTGAAAGGCCTAGACAGAGTAGATGTGGAAAGGATGTTTCCCATGGTGGGAGAGTCTAGGACAAGAGGGCACAGCCTTAGGATAGAGGGGTGACCATTTAAAACAGAGATGTGGAGAAATTTCTTTAGCCAGAGGGTGGTGAATTTATGGAATTTGTTACCACAGGCAGCTGTGGAGGCCAGGTCATTGGGTGTCTTTAAGGCAGAGATCGATAGATTCTTGATTGGTAAATTGTGAAGTAAAGGGTCCATCTTATCAGGAGTCTGATAACCATGTGGTAGAAGCTGACCTTGAGCCTGGTGGGATGTGCTTGCAGGCTTTTGCATCTTCTGCGTGATAGGAGAGGGAAGAAGAGAGAACGTTCATGGTGGGTGGGGTCTTTGATTATACTGGCTGCTTTACTGAGGCGGTGGGAAGTGTAGACAGACTGCAGTTTCTTGTGCTCACACACAGAGAGATTGCCATACAAATCTGTGAAGCATGCAGACAGAATGCTTTCTACGCTGCCTCAATAAAAATTGGGAAGAGTCCCCAGGAACATGTCAAATTTCTGCAGCCTCCTGAGGTGCTGGTAAGCTTTCTTGGCTGTGTTATCAATGTGTTTGGGCCAGGACAGGCTGCTGGTAGAACCATGAAGCTCCCAACCCTCTCAAACTGAACACCAGTGATGAAGACGGGACTGCACCCCTACCTTCCTGAACTCAATAAGCAGCTCTTTTATTTTATTAACACTGAAGGGAAGTTTGTTTTCTTGACACCATATTACTAAGCTCTCTACCCCCTTCCTGTACTCATCGTTATTTGAGATATGGCCCACAACAGTGGTATCATCTACAAACTGGTAGATGGAGTTAGAGAAGAATTTGGCCACGAAGTCACGAGTGTACAGGAGCTTGGGAAAAAATTTATCAAGCACCGGTCTTTAGTGCTGCAGGTGTTGCTGCCTCTCCTTACTGACTGGGGTCTGTTGGTCAGGAAGTCTAACCGGTCCTTACTGACTGTGGTCTGTTGGTCAGGAAGTCTAGCCGGTCCTTACTGACTGGGGTCTGTTGGTCAGGAAGTCTAGCCGGTTCTTACTGACTGGGGTCTGTTGGTCAAGAAGTCTAGCCGGTCCTTACTGACTGGGGTCTGTTGGTCAGGAAGTCTAGCCGGTTCTTACTGACTGTGGTCTGTTGGTCAGAAAGTCTAGCCAGTCCTTACTGACTGGGGTCTGTTGGTCAGAAAGTCTAGCCGGTTCTTACTGACTGTGGTCTGTTGGTCAGCAAGTCTAGCCGGTCCTTACTGACTGGGGTCTGTTGGTCAGCAAGTCTAGTCGGTTCTTACTGACTGTGGTCGGTTGGTCAGAAAGTCTAGCCGGTTCTTACTGACCGTGGTCTGTTGGTCAGCAAGTCTAGCCGGTCCTTACTGATTGTGGTCTGTTGGTCAGGAAGTCTAGCCGGTTCTTACTGACTGTGGTCGGTTGGTCAGAAAGTCTAGCCGGTTCTTACTGACCGTGGTCTGTTGGTCAGCAAGTCTAGCCGGTCCTTACTGACTGAGGTCTGTTGGTCAGGAAGTCTAGCCGGTTCTTACTGACTGTGGTCTGTTGGTCAGAAAGTCTAGCCGGTCCTTACTGACTGGGGTCTGTTGGTCAGGAAGTCTAGCCGGTCCTTACTGACTGTGGTCTGTTGGTCAGGAAGTCTAGCCGGTCCTTACTGACTGGGGTCTGTTGGTCAGAAAGTCTAGCCGGTTCTTACTGACTGTGGTCTGTTGGTCAGGAAGTCTAGCCAGTCCTTACTGACTGGGGTCTGTTGGTCAGCAAGTCTGGTCTGTTCATACTGACTGGGGTCTGTTGGTCAGGAAGTCTAGCCGGTCCTTACTGACTGAGGTCTGTTGGTCAGCAAGTCTAGCCGGTCCTTACTGACTGTGGTCTGTTGGTCAGGAAGTCTAGCCGGTCCTTACTGACTGTGGTCTGTTGGTCAGGAAGTCTAGCCGGTCCTTACTAACTGGGGTCTCCTGGTCAGAAAGTCTAGCCGGTTCTTACTGACTGTGGTCTGTTGGTCAGAAAGTCTAGCCGGTCCTTACTGACTAGGGTCTGTTGGTCAGCAAGTCTAGCCGGTCCTTACTGACTGTGGTCTGTTGGTCAGAAAGTCTAGCCGGTTCTTACTGACTGGGGTCTGTTGGTCAGCAAGTCTAGCTGGTTCTTACTGACTGTGGTCTGTTGGTCAGGAAGTCTAGCCGGTTCTTACTGCCTGGGGTCTGTTCGTCGGGAAGTCTAGCCGGTTCTTACTGACTGTGGTCTGTTGGTCAGGAAGTCTAGCCGGTCCTTACTGACTGTGGTCTGTTGGTCAGGAAGTCTAGCCGGTCCTTACTGACTGGGGTCTGTTGGTCAGCAAGTCTAGCCGGTCCTTACTGACTGTGGTCTGTTGGTCAGGAAGTCTAGCCGGTTCTTACTGACTGTGGTCTGTTGGTCAGAAAGTCTAGCCGGTTCTTACTGACTGTGGTCTGTTGGTCAGGAAGTCTAGCCGGTCCTTACTGACTGGGGTCTGTTGGTCAGGAAGTCTAGCTGGTCCTTACTGACTGTGGTCTGTTGGTCAGGAAGTCTAGCCGGTCCTTACTGACTGGGGTCTGTTGGTCAGCAAGTCTGGTCTGTTCATACTGACTGGGGTCTGTTGGTCAGGAAGTCTAGCCGGTCCTTACTGACTGGGGTCTGTTGGTCAGCAAGTCTAGCCGGTCCTTACTGACTGGGGTCTGTTGGTCAGGAAGTCTAGCCGGTTCTCACTGACTGTGGTCTGTTGGTCAGAAAGTCTAGCCGGTCCTTACTGACTGGGGTCTGTTGGTCAGAAAGTCTAGCCGGTTCTTACTGACTGTGGTCTGTTGGTCAGAAAGTCTAGCCGGTCCTTACTGACTGGGCTCTGTTGGTCAGGAAGTCTAGCCGGTCCTTACTGACTGGGGTCTGTTGGTCAGGAAGTCTAGCCGGTCCTTACTGACTGGGGTCTCTTGGTCAGAAAGTCTAGCCGGTTCTTACTGACTGTGGTCTGTTGGTCAGAAAGTCTAGCTGGTCCTTACTGACTGGGGTCTGTTGGTCAGAAAGTCTAGCCGGTTCTTACTGACTGTGGTCTGTTGGTCAGAAAGTCTAGCCGGTTCTTACTGACTGTGGTCTGTTGGTCAGGAAGTCTAGCCGGTTCTTACTGACTGGGGTCTGTTGGTCAGCAAGTCTAGCCGGTCCTTACTGACTGTGGTCTGTTGGTCAGGAAGTCTAGCCGGTTCTTACTGCCTGGGGTCTGTTGGTCAGGAAGTCTAGCCGGTTCTTACTGACTGGGGTCTGTTGGTCAGGAAGTCTAGCCGGTCCTTACTGACTGGGGTCTGTTGGTCACTCTGCTGCCGAGGTACAGCTGAAACAAGAGGCGGCCATAGTTAAAACTGTCCACTCCTGGTCCGACCAATCAGCCTCCATGCTACAGGACTGTTTTGATGACGTCAGCTGGAATATCTTCCATGATAAGGATACTGGATCTCCAAGTTCCCGGGGTCTGGGAGTCCACCAGAAATTGGTCAGGGGCTATCCAAACCAGAGATCCTGGATCAACAGTTCCATGCAAGCAGCACTTCCTGCGCAACACAGAGCTTACGGTGCTGGTGACCAACAGGAACCCAAGAAATGCAGCTACGATCTGCGCAAAGTCATCTAGACAGTGAAACAACAATACAGGGACAAGATCCAGACACAACTCTCCACCAGCAACACACGCAGCTTATGGCAAGGTCTGCACACCATCGCAGACTTCAAAGCTAAGCTCAGTGGTGCTGCCTACATCGCTGCATCTCTCCCAGATGAGCTAAATCTTTTTTATGCTTGGTTCGATGTTGCCAACACTGAGACCCCGAGGAGAGCACCAGAGTGACCTGCACCTTGGTCATCTCAGTGCCTGAGGTATGCAGGTGTTTCCAATGGGTAGACAGTTGCAAGGCTGCGGGACCGGACGCCATCCCGGGGCGAGTACTCAGGATGTGCACGGCACAGCTGGCAGGTGAGTTTACTGACAATTTTAATCTCTCCCTTTCCCAGTGTAGAGTGTCCTCCTGCTTCAAGTTATCCACCATTGTCCCTGTACCAAAAAAGACCAAGGTAACATGTCTGAACGCCTGGCGTCCTGTCACACTCACCTCAATAATAAGCAAATGCTTTGAGAGGCTGGTCAAGGACCACATCTGCAGCTCGCTACCACCCAGACTGGATCCCCTACAATTCGCCTACCGACACAACCGATCGACAAACCACGCAATAGCCACTGCTCTACATACCGTCCGTACACATCTGGAGTTGAAGGATGCTTGTGTGAGAATGCTGTTCTTGGCCTACAGTTCAGCATTCAACACCATCCAGTCTCGACAGGAAGCTCAGAGATCCCTGCCTTCACCCTGCCTTGTGTAGCTGGATCCTAGACTTCCTGTCAGATCGCCGGCAGTCAGTAAGATTGGGCTCCCTCACCTCCACCCCTCTAAACCTCAATACAGGAGTTCCCCGGGACTGTGTCCTAAGCCCCCTCCTTTACTCTCTGTGTACCCATGACTGTGTTGCCACCCACAGCTCCAATCTGCTAATTAAATTTGCTGATGACACTACACTGATTGGCCTAGTCTCAAATAATAATGAGGCAGCCTACAGAGAAGAAGTCATCACCCAGATACAGCGGTGTCAAGAAAATAACCTCTCCCTCAATGTTGAAAAAACAAAGCAGCAGGTTCTGGACTACAGGAGGAATGGAGACAGGCTAACCCCCTATTAATAGATCTGGGGTTCAGAGGGTAAACAGCTTTAATTTCCTCGGCATAAACATCACTGAAGATCTCACGTAGTCTGTACATACCGGCTGTGTGGTGAAAAAAGCACAACAGTGCCTCTTTCACCTCAGACGGTTGAGGAAGTTTGGTATGGGCCCCCAAATCCCAAGAACTTTCTACGGGGGCACAATTGAGAGCATCCTGACTGGCTGCATCGCTGCCTGGTATGGAAACTGTACCCCCCTTAATCACAGGACTCTGCAGAGAGTGATGCAGACAGTCCAGCGCATCTGTAGTTGTGAACTTCCCACTATTCAGGACACTTACAGAGACAGGTGTGTAAAAAGGGCCCGATGGATCATTGGGGACCCAAAGTCATCCCAACCACAAACTGTTCCAGCTGCTACCATCCAGGAAACTGTACTGCAGCATAACATAAAAGCCAGGACCAGCAGGCTCCAGAACAGCTTCTTCCACCAGGCCATCAGACTGATTAACTGATAGTCTGTTAGATTGACTATCCTGTTGTACATACTATTTATTATAAATTACTATAAATTGCACAATCCACATTTAGACGGAGATGTAATGTAAGGATTTTTACTCCTCATGTATGTGAAGGATGTAAGTAATAAAGACAATTCAGCTCAATAGCCTGTCCTGACTGACTGGGGCCTGTTGGTGAGGAGGTCTCACCTTGTCCTGACTGACTGGGGTTTGTTGGTCAGGGAGTCCATCTTGTCCTGACTGACTGGGGTCTGTTGGTCAAGGAGCCCATCTTGTCCTGACTGACTGGGGTTTGTTGGTGAGGAGGTCTCACCTTGTCCTGACTGACTGGGGTTTGTTGGTGAGGAGGTCTCATCTTGTCCTGACTGACTGGGGTTTGTTGGTCGAGGAGCCCATCTTGTCCTGACTGACTGGGGTTTGTTGGTGAGGAGGTCTCATCTTGTCCTGACTGACTGGGGTTTGTTGGTCGAGGAGCCCATCTTGTCCTGACTGACTGGGGTTTGTTGGTGAGGAGGTCTCATCTTGTCCTGACTGACTGGGGTTTGTTGGTGAGGAGGTCTCATCTTGTCCTGACTGACTGGGGTTTGTTGGTCAAGGAGCCCATCTTGGCCTTACTGACTGTGGTCTGTTGGTGTTGAAGTCTAGCCTGTCCTTACTAGCTATAGTCCATTGGTCAGGAAGTCATTGATATGACTGATTTAATTGATCATCTGTTTAACGATGATCACTGGGATGTTAATGATGTGGGACAGAGAACCGGTAACACTCTTGAAAGTCACAGGAGAGAGTCAAACTCTCTTGGAACTGATCACAGCCGGTACTGCTGTGATGAAAGTGTTACCAGCAGAGATGCCTTAGCATTGTTGCTGACTTGCTGCATACAGGCAAGTGCTGGGTCATTATGGACTAAAGTGTAACGGAACTCAATAATGTATGACTCGATAGTCACTGTGCAAGTTAACGCCAAGGGGCTGATAGTTTTAAAAAATAACAACGTTATCAAAAGTGGAATCAGGAACTCAAATCCTTGAATATAAGCACAAAAGATTCTGCAGATGCTGGAAATATTGAGCAACAAACACAAAGTGCTGGAGGAACTCAGCAGGCCAGGCAGCACCTAAGGAAAGAATAAATAGTCCTTCACCCACCTATCTTGTCTATCACCTACCAGCTTGCACTTCCCCCCTTCCCTCAGCACCGCTCGCCCCAGGAGAATGGAGGGAGTGGTGGGGGTGGGGGAGAGGAAGCAGGTGGAGGAGAAGAGAAAGGGGAGGGTGGAATGGAGGAGAAGAGGGAGAGTGGGAGCAGGGGAGGGGAAAGGGTTGGTGGGGGTGATGGGGAAGGAATGGAGCTGGAGGGGCTGGGGTAGGAGGGGGAATGAGGATGGAGGGGGGAGGAAAGGAGCTGAATGCAGGAGAGGAGGGAAAGGAGGAGCAGAGGGAGTTAGGGATGGAGGGGCATTCTCCCAGATTCCTGGTCACAAGTTATCGCCCAGCTCCCTCCTCCCATCAGGGCTCCATCTACCAGAATCTTTTCCTCACCCTTTCCCCATTCCTCCAACCCTCAGGTGATTCTCATCCTGACGTCGCTGCAGAATTTCATCATCGGAACGCTGGCCAGGGCCGGACACATTGGCTGTGCTCCGCCCTACTCCGCCAGGACCAGAGGCCAATGTACGTAAGCCACACCAGGGGACACCTGCAGGCTGTGTGCGCGGGTTGGTGGGGAGGACCCAGTGACCACACCCCCACCCCACCCCCCCGGCCCGCCACCCACCTTTCTGCTTCTCGGCTCACTTCCATACTAGGATTGATGGTTTTAAAACACACTCCCACCTTTCAGCTCCCTCCCCTTACTCTTTCCGTAAGGAATAGGACCAGAATCAGGCCATTCAGCCCATCAAGTCTGTTCCACTGTTCCATCATGTATGATTTATTATCCCTCTCAACCAAAATAGGCAACAGTAGGGTTTCTCAACAATACCTTAGCCCTTCATATACTGCATTGTCTGCAGTATATTTGTTGGCACAGGGCCCCGGCTTCCCCAGCAGACTTGCAGAGATTCAGACCCAAGCTCCAGACATTCTGCACTTCTGATCGATCTTTGGGCTTCAATCCAAACCACCGTTCAACATTCTGAATCCAGCAAAGGGGTTGGGCATCACATCCACACCAACTGTGACGCCCCCTACACTAGTCCATGTCCCTCTCCTCCTTTCCCATGCAACTATCTATCCCAGAGCCTTTTCAACGTAATTATATCTATTTACACTCAGTGGCCACCTCCTGTACCTAATAAAGTGGCCAGTCTGCGTATGCTTGTGGTCATCCACATCAAGGTTCGATGTGTTGTGCATTCAGAGATGCTCATCTGCACACCACTATTGTAACGTATGGTTATTTGAGTTACTGTCAGCTTGAACCAGTCTGGCCATTCTCCTCTGATCTCTCCCATTAACAAGGTGTTTTCACCCACAGAACTGACACTCACTGGATGTTTCTTTTTGTTTCTCACACCATTCTCTGTAAACTCTGGAGAAAGTTGTGTGTGAAAATCCCAGGAGATCAGCAGTTTCTGAGATACCCAAATCTCCCTGTCCAGCACCGAAAATCATTCCACAGTCAAAGTCACTTAGATCACATTTCTTCCCCATTCTGATGTTTGTTCTGAACAACAGCTGAACCTCTTGACCATGTCTGCATGCTTTTAAGCATTGAGTTGCTGCCACGATTGTCTGATTTGATATTTGCATTAACGAGGTGTACCTAACAAAGGGGCCACTGAGTGTACGTGCCTATGTATGTACGGATGTGTGTGCCTTGTGATTCGGTGCGATGCCACCAGAGTACTAAGGATCTCATCGCTAGAGATGTTATCTCTTCATTGAGGCATTGCATGGACTGATCACAACCCGTCAGTCATTCCAGTGCTTTCTACTCCTCCACAGTCATTAACAACCAGCTGCTAATTCTAGAGATGTTCTTTGTCGGCGTCCTCACATGGAAGTTCTACCGGAAGAGCGACGATCGCCCAGGTTACAGGCCTGTGGGTGAAACTCAACAGGGAGACAAGATGACTGATACAGAATGTGATCCAGGGTCCTCTACGGACCAACAGGACGGTCACTCTGCAGTTTTCAATATGTAAACAATAACTACTTGAAGTAAAATGTGACATTTTACATGAAAATGCCTCAAGTTATTTAATTTTAGTGGTCCACCTTATTCCATATATTACACGCAGACAGCCAGGGAAATGAAATGAGAGCAAGGGCTGAGGCAGAGGGCAGTAGGTGACTGGTGGAACCAGGTCAGTCTTCACTGAGGAAGACAGCAGGATACCGGACACTCAAGGGTGGCAGGGAAGAGAAGTGTGCGCAGTCACAATTACGACAGAGAAAGTACTCAGGAAGCTGAATAGTCTAAAGGTTGATAAATCTCCTGGACCAGATGGAATGCACCCTCGTGTTCTGAAGGAAGTAGCTGTGGAGATTGCCGAGGCATTAGTGATGATCTTTCAAAAGTCAATAGATTCTGGCATGGTTCCAGAGGACTGCAAGATTGCAAATGTCACTCCGTTACTGAAGAAGGGGGCAAGGAAGCAAAAAGGAAATTATAGACGCAAACAACAGGAATTCTGCAGATGCTGGAAATTCAAGCAACACACATCAAAGTTGCTGGTGAACGCAGCAGGCCAGGCAGCATCTGTAGGAAGAGGTGCAGTCGACGTTTCAGGCCGAGACCCTTCGTCAGGACTAACTGAAGGAAGATTATAGACCTGTTAGCTTGACATCGGTGGTCGGGAAGTTGTTGGAGTTGATTGTCAAGGATGAGGTTATAGAGTACCTGGAGGCATATGACAAGATAGGCAGAACTCAGCATGGATTCCTTAAAGGAAAATCCTGCTTGACAAACCTATTACAATTTTTTGAGGAAATTACAAGTAGGCTAGACAAGGGAGATGTAGTGGATGTTGTATATTTGGATTTTCAGAAGGCCTTTGACAAGGTGCCGCACATGAGGCTACTTAACAAGATAAGAGCCCATGGAATTACGGGAAAGTTGCATACGTGGATAGAGCGTTGGCTGATTGGCAGGAAACAGAGAGTGGGAATAAAGGGATCCTATTCTGGTTGGCTGCCGGTTACCAGTGGTGTTCTACAGGGGTCCGTGCTGGGGCCGCTTCTTTTTACATTGTACATCAACGATTTGGATTATGGAATAGATGGCTTTGTGGCTAAGTTTTCTGATGATACAAAGATAGGTGGAGGGGCTGGTAGTGCTGAGGAAACGGAGAGTCTGCAGAGAGACTTGGATAGATTGGAAGAATGGGCAAAGAAGTGGCAAATGAAGTACAATGTTGTATGGTTATGCACTTTGGCAGAAGAAATAAATGGGCAGACTATTAATTAAATGGGGAGAGAATTCAAAGTTCTGAGATGCAACAGGACTTGGGAGTCCTCGTATAGAATACCCTTAAGATTAACCTCCAGACTGAGTCGGTGGTGAAGAAGGCGAATGCAATGTTGGCATTCATTTCTAGAGGAATAGAGTATAGGAGCAGGGATGTGATGTTGAGGCTCTATAAGGCACTGGTGAGACAGAGTATTGTGGGCAGTTTTGGTCTCCTTATTTAAGAAAGGATGTGCTGATGTTGGAGAGGGTACAGAGAAGATTCACTAGAATGATTCCGGGAATGAGAGGGTTACATATGAGGAACGTTTGTCCGCTCTTGGACTGTATTCCTTGGAGTTTAGAAGAATGAGGGGAGACCTCATAGAAACATTTCGAATGTTGAAAGGCATGGACAGAGTGGATGTGGCAAAGTTGTTTCCCATGATGGGGGAGTCTAGTACGAGAGGGCATGACTTAAGGATTGAAGGGCGCCCATTCAGAACAGAGATGAGAAGAAATTTTTTTAGCCAGAGGGTAGTGAATCTATGGAATTTGTTGCCACGGGCAGCGGTGGAGGCCAAGTCGTTGGGTGTATTTAAGGCAGAGATTGATAGGTATCTGAGTAGCCAGGGCATCAAAGGTTATGGTGAGAAGGCGGGGGAGTGGGACTAAATGAGAGAATGGATCAGCTCATGATAAAATGGCGGAGCAGACTCGATGGGCCGAATGACCGACTTCTGCTCCTTTGTCTTATGGTCTAAGGTGGGGGATGATGGACAGAAGGATCCAGGTGGGGGAGGGGTGCAGTGCTGAGACATACCGGTGGGTGATTGGTGGAACCAGGTCAGGTGGGGGATGATGGACAGAAGGATCCAGGTTTTTATATCTTATGGTCTTAGTTGCAAGAATAAATAGGGCAAATAGAGGAATAATGTGGTTGTCTGCATGGGTTCGGTGCCTATTCAGAAATCTGATGGTGGAGGGGAAGAAGCTGTTCCTGAATCGTTGAATGTGGATCTTCAGGCTCCTGTACCTCCTCACTGATGATAACAATGCGAAGAGGGCATGTCCTGGGTGGTGAGGGTCCTTGGTGAAAGATGTTGCCTTCTTGAAGCCTTGCCTTTTGAACACGTCCTTGATGCTGTGCCCCTGTAGAAAGGGAGTTTGTGGAGTCCCTCCGAGATGGATTCTTAGAACAGCTTGTACTGGAGCCTACCAGAGAGAACGCAATTCTAGATTTAGTGTTGTACAATGAACCGGATTTGATCAGGGACCTCGAGGTAAAGGAGCCATTAGGAGGTAGTGACCATAATATGATAAGTTTTAATCTACAAATTGAGAGGGAGAAGGGAAACTCGGAACTGCCAGTATTACAGTTGAACAAAGGGAACTATGGTGCTATGAGGGAGGAGCTGGCCAAAGTTCAATGGAACAATACCCGAGCAGGGATGACAGTGGAACAGCAATGGCAAGTGTTTCTGGGAATAATGCGAAAGGTGCAGGATCAGTTCGTTCCAAAGAGGAAGAAAGATCCTAAGGGGAGGCTGTGGCTGACAAGGGAAGTAATGGACAGCATAAAAATAAAAGAGAAGTATAACATAGCAAAGATGAGTGGGAAGCCGGAGGATTGGGAAACTTTTAAAGAGCAACTGAAGGTAACTAAAAAGGCAATACGCAGAGAAAAAAATGAGGTATGAAGGTAAACTAACCAAGAATATAAAGGAGGATAGTAAAAGCTTCTTTAGGTATGTGAAAAGGAAAAAAAAAGTTAAGAGCAAAATTGGGCCCTTGAAGACAGAAACGGGTGAATTTATTATGGGGAACAAGGAAATGGCAGACGAGTTGAACAGGTACTTTGGATCTGTCTTCACTAGGGAAGATACAAACAGTCTCCCAGATATAATAGTGGCCAAAGGACCTCTGGTAATGGATGAACTGAAAGAAATTTATATTAGGCAGGAAATGGTGATGGATGGACTGTTGGGTCTGGAGGCTGGTAAGTCCCTGGGACCTGATGGTCTGCATCCCAGGGTACTTAAGGAGGTGGCTTTAGACATCATGGGTGCATTGGTAATCATTTTCCAATGTTCTATAGATTCAGGATCAGTTCCTGAGGATTGGAGGGTGGCTAATGTTGTCCCACTTTTCAAGAAAGGAGGGAGAAAGAAAACAGGGAATTATAGACCGGTTAGCCCGATGTCAGTGGTGGGAAAGATGCTGGAGTCAATTATAAAAGATGAAATTACGACACATTTGGATGGCAGTAACAGGATAGGTCCGAGTCAGCATGGATTTACAAAGGGGAAATCGTGCTTGACTAATCTTCTGGAATTTTTTGAGGATGTAACTATGAAAATGGACAAGGGAGAGCCAGTGGATGTAGTGTATCTGGACTTTCAGAAAGCCTTTGATAAAGTGCCACATAGGAGATTAGTGGGCAAAATTAGGGCACATGGTATTGGGGGCAGAGTACTGACATGGATTGAAAATTGGCTGGCTGACAGGAAACAAAGAGTAGCGATTAACGGGTCCCTTTCAGTATGGCAGGCAGTGACCAGTGGGGTACCACAGGATTCAGTGCTGGGACTGCAGCTGTTTACAATATACATTAATGATTTAGATGAAGGGATTAAAAGTAATATTAGCAAATTTGCAGATTACACAAAGCTGGGTGGCAGTGTGAAATGTGAGGAGGATGTTATGAGAATGCAGGGTGACTTGGACAGGCTGGGTGAGTGGGCGGATGCATGGCAGATGCAGTTTAATGTGGATAAATGTGAGGTTATCCACTTTGGTGGTAAGAACAGGAAGGCAGATGATTATCTAAATGGAGTCAAGTTAGGAAAAGGGGAAGTACAACGAGATCTAGGTGTTCTTGTACATCAGTGCAGGTACAGCAGGCAATGAAGAAAGCTAATGGCATGCTGGCCTTCATAACAAGGGGAATTGAGTATTGGAGCAAAGAGGTCCTTCTGCAGCTGTACTGGGCCCTGGTGAGACCACACCTCGAGTATTGTGTGCAGTTTTGGTCTCCAAATTTGAGGAAGGACATTCTTGCTACTGAGGGAGTGCAGCGTAGGTTCACAAGGTTAATTCCCGGGATGGTGGGACTGTCATATGTTGAACGATTGGAGCGACTGGGCTTGTATGCACTGGAATTTAGAAGGATGAGAGGGGATCTGATTGAAACATATAAGATTATTAAGGGATTGGACACGCTGGAGGCAGGAAGCATGTTCCCGCTGATGGGTGAGTCCAGAACCAGAGGCCACAGTTTAAGAATAAGGGGTAGGCCATTTAGAACGGAGTTCAGGAAAAACTTTTTCACCCAGAGATTGGTGGATATATGGAATGCTCTGCCCCAGAAGGCTGTGGAGGCCAAGTCTCTGGATGCTTTCAAGATAGCGGAGTGAAGGGACACGGGGATAAGGCAGGAACTGGATACTGATTGCGGATGATCAGCCATGATCACAGTGAATGGCGGTGCTGGCTCGAAGGGCCGAATGGCCTACTCCTGCACCTATTGTCTATTGTCATTATTCGTTAATTTATTTATGGTAATATTACTTTATGTGTCGTGTGTGAATTATATGTGCACGTTGGTCCACAGGAGCATTGTCTCGTTTGGTGACAACGTGTATATGTGTACAGCTGAATAACGATGAACTTGAATTTGAAGTTGACATACAGCTCTGTGCAAAAGCCTTTGGCAGCCCAAGTTTATTATACGGTTTCAGAAGAAATGGGCTCAATGGCACCCTGATCTCAACATCATCAAGGGTGCCTGGAGAGACAGAAACAAGTGAGGCAGCCAAAGTCTGTAGAACTGTGGCAAGTTCTCCAAGATGCCTGGAACAACCTGCCAGCCGAAAATGGCACAACAGTGTACCAAAGAGAATTGATGCTGTTTTAAAGGCAAAGGGTGGTTAGACCAAATACTGATTTGATTTAGTTTTTGACTGTCTACTGCTCTTTATAGTAATTTTTTTGATATTTAGAAACTTTTCATTTAATTATTTTTGAAAGCATCTTTGCTTTACTGAATTTTGTAACATACATTTAAGACTTTTGCACAGTACTGTACATCAGTGATAATAAACCTGATTTTGGTTTTGCCCTCACCGTGACAATGAACACATTAGCTCACTGTAAGAGAAAGCAGACGAGAGGCAGAATATAATAACACTGCAATTTAATCTGACACCGTTTAACAGCTGCAAATTGATTAAAAGATCAGCACTGAATCCACTTACTTACAACGTGTAACAAATATCTCAGTTCAGAGCCAAACCCATAAACCTTCGCGTTTCAATTTTGGAAAATTAAACCCTTCCCCTCTGAAGTGGAACCAGAAGTCTTAATGATTGTAAAAAGATGGACTTTTTTTTAAAACAAGGTTAATGTTAAAACAATCCACAAGAAACAGGGTTTGGCTGTTGCATAAATTAAAAATAAGACAAGTTCGCACTGCCACACCAACTCTTCCTCCCCCCCCCCACTGAGTGGACTGAACCATTGTCCCAAACTTTTATCTTCACTGTCAACCAAAGACCACCAACCCCATCCACAATACCCAAATGGTGGGTGCTTCCAGAATGGAATGATGGTGGGACAGCAAGCCCTGGGCCTCTCCACTGGATACAGGCTGGCTACGATTCGACAGATTGCTGCCTTGCCAAGTCCTGGCCAAGTTCAGGGTAACAAGTCTATCCACCTGTCACCCCTCCTCAAGCTCACCGCCACGAGGCGACTGGCGCGGTCACCAAGTAACTTCCGCGAGGCACCAACTTAACCCCCGAGAGGCTGGGGATGCTGGCCAGTTGGTCACTTGGCTCCAGGCTGTTGCTGAACCTGGGCGGCAGGGCACGGTGACAGAAAAATATTTTGCTTCATTCAGAGATAAGAGTGCGGAATAGGCGGCGCTGCCAGCGACCTACCTATTTAGCCGCGGCCTAACCACGGGACAATTTACAGTGACCAATTAACCTGCTAACTGATACTTCATTGGACTGTGGGAGGAAAGTGAACCACCCGGAGGAAACCCACATGTTCACAGCGAGGACATAGAGACACTTTACAGATGTCATCGGAGTTGAACTCTGAACTCCGACACCCTGAGCTATAATAGAGTTGTGCTAACCGTGGTAGAAAGGGGGAGGGGGAGGGGCTGCAGGAGAATGTGTGAGGTGGGGGGGGGAAACAGAGGGATGGAGTTGCAGGATTGGACACACAGAGACTACTGTCCCCGCTCAGCATTCACAGTGTTCTCTCTTCTGCAACATTATCACAGTGACAATACTGTACTGGCTGCAAAGTACACCCTCCAGTTCCTTGGGAGAGGCACTACACTGCTTTTTAAGCACCTTTAGAAAGCCCAGCTCAGAGAAGAAGGCTGGGCAGTGCTATGCACCCATGCTACGAGAACACAATGATAATACTACTCTCCTTCAGCCATACACAGTGCAGGGGGGTTAAAAAACCTGCTTTAGTTAAAAAAAATAGAGTAAAACTTTGACAAAATCTCAAGAAGTCAGAAATTAAACAGGACCATAGTTTCAGAATCTGAGAACTTGTGCCAGACGTGATGAGTTGCTCCAGCATTTTGAGTGTGTTACTCTGGCGTTCCACTGTCTGCAGAATCTTTAACACAAGGGATTCTACAGATGCTAGAAATCCAGAGTATCACTCACAGAACACTGGAGGAACTCAGCAGGTCAGACAGCATCTATGGAAAGGAATAAAGAGTCAATGTTTCCGGTTGAGTCCTGCTGAAGGGCCTAGGCCTGAAACATCGACTCTTTATTCCTTTCCGTAAATGCTGTCTGACCTGCTGAGTTCCTCCCGCATTTTATGTGTGTTGCTTTTGTTTGCACAATCTTTTTATTTATTGAGATACAGTGCGGAACAAATTCTTCCAGCCCAGCAATCCGCCTATAGCCCAATGAGAGGACAAATTACAATGACCAATTAACCTACTAACCAGCACGCCACGTGGACAGTGGGAAGAGACCCACATGGTTCACGGGGAGAACTAACAAATTCCTTATAGACGGCACCGGAATTGAGCTCAGAACACAGAAAGCCCTGGGCTGTAACATTGTCACGCTGACCACTACACTACCATGGCATCCTCATGTGTTTATGTTCCAAAAACTCGTGACAGGGAAACCTCCCCTGCGATATTCGTAATGTTGTTATTTTATTTAGCTTAGTGATACAACGCAGAGTAGGCCATTTCATCCCTTCGAGCCACACCGTCCCAGCAATCCCCAACAAACCTAATTAACCGTTACCTAATAACAGGACAATTTACAATGACAAATTAACCTACCCAGTACGTCTTTGGACTGTGAGAGGAAACAGAAGGACCTAGACATAGAGACCCTTTTCAGAACGACAACAGTATTGAAATGCAGAATGCCCCGAGCTGGAACAGGTTAGCCACTTCGCTACCATGGCACCTTATAAGGGGCTGGTGATTTCTCCAGACATTTAACGCCATCACACATTTACATAGCAAAGGGATTCCAGGTGGTGAATAAAAAGTTCATTCACATCCAAGGAAGTCTCAGTTGTCAGTAACTATAAGGGGTCAGAATCAAAATCACCACGTCCTGATGTTCAGGCATGAACCAGCTGTACACATACAAGGTGCAATTGTATATCCAACAGCTTCCTTTTCATTTATGTAAATTTGTGCAGAGGGTCGAGGTAGATACAGAATGAATTCCATCAGCTATGTTGGATCCAACTGTTTAATTCTTAGTTTCTTTGCAGTTAATTAACTGTCCGCTTGTATATATGTAGTTTTTATATACATTAACTGCTTAGTATGCTTCCTAGTGGTTACAGAATGTATATGCAGTTGCTTAGTGTGTCCCCTAGTGCTTACAGTTGTATGACTCTGGAAGCTTCTCTTGATATTGCATTTTTGAATAGGAACTGACTCCTATCTGCAAATTTGAATGGAAGTTTTCTTATCTACAGTTCTAAGCAAAAGTCTTAACCATATATTTATATATCTAGGGTGCGTAAGCCTTTTACACAATACTGTGATGATTTTATGCATTGCATTGTACTGCTGGCACAAAAAACGTATTTCATGACCTTTGTGAGTGATGATAAACCTGATTCTGATGTGGGTCTACATTGTGGACAGAAAGTGGGATGGGGAAAGGGAGAGGGGAATCATGGTTGGGATAAAGGGAAGGGAGAGGCGAGGGAGCGGGAAGAACCAGAGAGACATTCTGTAATGATCAAAAAGCCAGTTGCTTGGAATCAAATCACCTGCCTGGTGTCTCAGGGCTGGGTGTTTCTGCAGCCGCACCACCCCACCTCTGGCACTCCTTCTCTGTCACCTGTCCCACACCCCTCCCACAGCGCTCCACCCTCACCATTCCCAACATCCGTTGCTCCTGCCAGATTAAAAAACCCACTCTCCACTCCAATTGATAAATACAGTACTGTGCAAAAGTCTTAGACACCCTAGCTATAATTATATGTGCCTAAGTTGTTGGCACAGGAATGTATGTAGTATAAATAGAGGTGAGCATGCCGGGTGTCATCTTTCAGTCTTGGCTTTGCCCTCTGCTGCTAGCTTCTTCTCCAGTCCTGATGAAGGGTCTCAGCCCAAAACATTGACTGTTTACTCCTTTCCAAATGTGCTGCATTTTGTGTCTGTTGTTGGGATTTCTAACATCTGCAGAACCTCTGGTCCTGTTACTCTGTGTTTCAATTTTCCTTCTTCTATCTAAGCCTACTAAGACAATCATGAAGCAACAGGTTTTGGGCCTCTTTCCCGACTACCGAAGGAAACATCTGAATCCAACACCTACCAGAGTGCACGCACTCCTCTTGCCTGCAAACATCCTTCAATAACACCAGTAACAAGTGCCTACTTCAATGGGCAGATCTCGCCATCCGGATGCCTAACTCACGTCTCCCCAGACAGATCCTTTACCCACAGTTGCAGGAAAGTCAGCGAGCCCCTGGTGAGTGAAGGAAACGTTTTCAAGATAACATCAAAATCGGCCTGAAGAAATTCCGCACAACATTTAAAAACTGGGGAGGCATTGCACACAGTAGATACCCCTGCAGGAACTCTGCTCAAGAGGGAGCTGCACTACATGGGAGCGACCTCCGCTGTGCCATAAAGAATGAGGCAGCTGTGAAAGGTGACACTGAACAAAAGACCCATCCACTAACCACAGCCACCACTTACTCGTGCCCCCATGGCACCAGAATATGTGGATCCCAGATCGGCCTCTACAGCCACCTGAGGACCCATCAACAGGAGAACACCGCACTCAACTCGAATGATTGCTCTACAACTATAATGTGCAACTTGCTTTGATAAACCACCTTAAATATACACTGCGCCAACCAGCAACACCTACACATGCAGTGAGTTAAATTAATGGTCTCCAAAGACCCTGGAGATTCAGATTTAAAGATGTATTCAATGTATATTAAAGGATTTGTAGGTGCCTTGCATACACAAAAGATTCTGCAGATGCTGGTAACACACACAAAATGCTGGAGGAACACAGCAGGTCAGGGGACATCTATGGAGAGAAATAAACAGTCGATGTTTTGGGCCAAGATCAAGCTAACAGGAGTCACCTGCCACTCATTTCCAACTCATTGCCTGCACCCTAAACCCGGATCTCATCCACATCCACAATCCCTGTTCAAAGCAGCCAGCATCAACCGTTTGCTCATAGCCTTCACTTGCTTTGTTGCCAACGAAGGCATCACAGTGGTGTAATGGTTAGCACAATACTATTACAGCTCGAGGCATCAGAGATCAATCCGGGTATCCACTGTAAGGAGCTTGTATGCCCTCCCTGTGAACCACATGGTATTTCTCCTGGCGCTCCACTTTCCTTGCACAGTCTGAAGACGTACCGGTTAGTAGGTTCATTAGTCATTGTAAATTGTCCCATGATGATGTTCAGGTTACATCAGGGGTTGCTGGGCAGTGCGACTTGAAGGGCTGGAAGCACCCATTCCACGCTGTATCTCTAAATAAATAAATAGATAAATAAATAAATACATCTAGTGTCTCTTTTGTGGCTTGTTATTTTGCAGTTGGTTATTAAAGTTATTGCTCACCACTAAGTCAGCTCCACTACTTTGATTTTGGGTCATGCCTCCTCAACATTTCCTGACCAGATGAGTGAACAAAGATTGAAGCTGAGGGCTGGGTTTAAATAAGTTGCAGGCGATGAGCTGGAAACACGTGGCAGGTGACTCTTGTTAGCTGGGTGGGGACCTGCCAACAGGCCTGTCACTGCACTGAGCAGCCTGCCTGGGCAAACTGCACTCACTCATTGCCCTGGCCCCCTACCCCCGCCTACCTCTGGCAGCACACCGCCTGCAGGACGACAGCCAAGTATTGTTCAGTAAGGGGAATCGGTGTGAACGCACACAGGAAGGGCTGAGGTCATGCTTTTACAATGAGTGTTTTTAATTTCACAGAAGTGCAGGGCATGTTTTTTTTTAAAACACAGATTCCTAACAATAAGCACAAGAGATTGCACAGATGCTGGAAATCCAGAGCAACCCACACAAAATGTTGGAGGAACCCAGCAGGTCAGGTAGCAGCTATGCAGATGAATAAACAGCTAATGGTTCGGGCTGAGACTCTTCATCAGAACTGGGAAGGAAGACAGCAGAAGCCAGCCTGTACCCCTTCCACTCTGGCTTCTGCCCCCTTCATCTCCAGCGTGTTTGGACAGATTAGACAGTTATCTTTTCCTCGGAAGAAGCAGAAGCCGAGGGGAGATCTGTCGGAGGTTTATAAGGTTACGAGAGGCATAAAAAGAGGCAATATCTATTTTCCCCACAGTTGAAATGTCTAATACCAGAGGGCATGCGTTTTCACAGACGGCATTGGAGCAAATGCCAAACCAGTCAACTGGATTGTGCAAATTAGAATTAAGTTCGTTGAGGTCAAAAGTCAGCAAGCTATGTTGTGATGTTATAAAACTGTAGTTAGGCTGCATCTGGAGCATAGCATAGAGTTCTGGTCATCCCATTATAGGAAGGATGTCCAGGCTTTGTAGAGGGTGCACAAGAGGTTTACCAGGATGCTGCCTGGAGAGGAGAGAATGTGCTATAAAGGGAGGTTTGGCAAACTTGCATTGTTTTTCTGGAATGGCAGAGGCTGAAGGGAGATCTGATAGGTGCTTACGAGAGCCATAAATAGAGTAGGCAGTATCTTTTCCACAGGGTTGAAATGTCTGATACTAGAGGGCATGTACTTAAGGTGAGAGGGGGTAATTTTAAAGGAGATGTGAGGGGAATTTTTTTTAAAACTACACAGAGAGTGGTGGGAGCCTGGAATGCACTGCCTGGGGTGGTGGTAAAGGCAGATACATTAGAAACTTTTAAGAGACATTAAGATAGACACATGAATGTGAAAAATATGGAAGGATATGGACTTCGTGCAGGCAGAAGAGATAGGTTTAGCTGGCCATTTGATTACTAATTTAATTGATTCAGCACAGCATTGTGGGCCGAAGGGCCTGTTCCTGTGCTGTACCGATCTATGCTCTAAGAATCTCTCCCTACATCTCTGGCTCCCTCTCCTCTCACGTCATACACGGCTGAGGTTCTGCGCTCCCTAGAGTATCAACAGCACTGCTCCTGCCCCCCCGCTTGTGGTCTTTAAGAAGCATCGGTACCACGTGCTCCAGTTTCGGAATCCCCTTCCACACTTTCCCATAAACTTGTCACTCCAGGACCCTGCAGTTAGTGGCAGCGTACCCTCATCTAAAGCAGCTGTTGATATGTGTGATACCTCCCCACAGCGGGCACACCTACAGAGAAAACATCACCCACCACCAACGATCCCCCCCCATCCAGGCCATGCTCTCTTCTCGCTGCTGACTACAGAACGGAGGTACAGGAGCCTTAGGTCCCACACCAGCAGGTTGAGGAACAGTTATTACCCCTCAACCATAAGGCTCCTGAACCGGTGTGAATAACTTCACTCACCACAACAATGAACTGATTCCATAACCTATTGACTCACTTTAAGGACTCTACAACTCATGTTCCCAATATTATTTATTTACGTATTTACCCGATTTTGTTTTTCTATTTGTATTTGCACCACTTGTTGTCTTGCACATTGGCTGTTTGTCGGTCTTTGTGTGTGATCTTTCACTGATTCTACTGTGTTTCTTTGTATTTACTGTGACTGCCCACAAGAAAATGGATCAGGCTGGTATATGGGGACATACACGTGCTTTAACTCTGTGACAGGTGGTCCCAAGCCCGGTTGCGAAACCAGGAGGGATGGCCTAGCAGCCCCACCGCATAAAAACCCAGGGCTACAGGAACGGCAACAGAAGCTCCAAAGACCTCATTTCTGGGAGCAGAAGATCTTAGACACAAAGAAAATGGGCTACGTGAAAGACTGGCCCAGGACAGAAAACTCTGGCCAGCTGCTGTCAACGTCTATGTCCCAGTAGGTGTGACGGCCGTACCTCGATAATAAATTTACTCTGAATTTTGAAGCAATTCAGCTGATCTGGGATCGGAATGGATTAATCCCTCCATGACATGGTACGTGGTCCTGTAGGGTCGATTGCAGCCGTGGGGAGTGTTTGAAACCTCCCCACACTGGGTTGGAAAGATAGGTACATTTCCGGCCACACCCACCCCCCCAAAGATACGCAAAAGTTCCGATCTCCAACCCCAACTCTTGAGAGATGCTGTGGCGCAAGGCTAAAATATCAAAGAAAAGCTATTTTTCCTTGTGATGTTTTCAAGGAATTTTCTTTTTAATTAGTTTAATATGCTTAAAAAGAAAAAAAAAAGCAGTTTGCATAGTTTTTGAGCTGTTTCTCTGTGGAAAAATGGTTGTTTTAGATCCCAAGTCCGACTTAACCCTGCTTGTTCAGATCTGTGAAGGAATACTTGTCCCATTACTGCAGCCTCTTGGACAACCAGAGGGAATTGAGGGAAGGAGGAGAGGGAGTGGCTGGGGTGGAGGAGTGATGACTTTGGAAGGAGAAAGAGAAAGAGGGAGAGGGTATAGCACCATTACTCGGTTTCATCATCACTGGTATTGTAGCCGGTTGCATCCAAGTCTGACTTCGGCGAGCAGGGCGGGGAGGTCTTGGAGAAAGGCCACCGGAAGGAGGGCGAAGGGGACCGCTCCCGGGTTGGACTGCTGCTTGGGCTCTGTTTCGGCGTGATGACCTGTAGCATTCGGCCTTTGCCCTCCTTCAGCATGTGTTTCTAGAGTTTCAGGAGAACAGGGAGTGAGCAAAAAACATCAACCACATTAGCATCAGAATCACTGTAACAGTGTTTGTATTTATGGGGTGGTTTAATGTCATAGAACGCGACAGCACAGGAACAAGCTCTTTGGCCTATCTAGTCTGGTCTAAACTGTAAATCTGTCTAGTCCCATTGATCCACACCAGACCATAACCCTCCATTCCATTTTTCCCCTCAGGTTGAATGAGATTAGAACCACAGGTCATAGGTTAAGGGTGAAAGGTGAAATATTTAAGATTAACCTGAGAAGGAACTCATTCACTTAAAGGATCGTGCGAGTGTGGTGTAAACCTCTTTAACATAAAACGTAGGACAAAATGCACCCTTCCTACCCACATAAACTTCCATTTCTCTGTCATCCACGTGCCTACATAAGGTTCTCTTAAATGCCTCGATTGTATCCGTCTCTACCACCACAGCTGGCATCGCATTCCACACACCCACCACTCTCTAACTTTGAAAGCTGAACTGTTTAAGGGGAACATGAGGGGGAACCTCTTCAGAGGATGGTGAGAATGTGGAACCAACTGCCAGTAGAAGTTGCTGATGTGAATTCGATTTCAACATTTAAGAGAGATTTGGATAGGATACATAGATGGGTGGGGCACGGTCTAGGTGCAGGTTGATGAAACTAGGCAGAATAACAGTTCGGTATGTACTAGAGGGGCCGAAGGGCCTGACTCTGTACTGTAGTGCTCTATGACTATGCAGAGCAGGGAAGATGGGCCTAATGCCTGACTTTTGCTTATTTTTATATCCTGTGCTGTTTGTTATTCAGGTGCTTACCAAGGCTCCTTCAGGGCCAAACATCTCCAAGAAGTTTCCAATGAACTCCCTCGACTTTTCCTCCCACTTTTGAATCAGGTCAATGCTCTTCTCCTCAACTTTCTGCACAAACTCCTTCGACTTTTCTTCCACGTCCTTAACCTTCTGTTTGACTTTGTCGACCCGCTCCTGTAGGTTGTATTTCTTCTCCTGGAAGGCAAGAGCGTGCCAGAGGTAGTGAACAGGCTGCATTCAAAGGGCAACAGAGACTATAAGACCATACAACATAGGAGGCATCTATAGAGATATGTAATAAAGTGGTCACTAAGTGGATCTCTTACCCTTATTTACCCCTATTGCCGCAGACGGATGAGGCGGTCAAGTCACTGGGTATATTTAAAGTGGATGTCGACAGGTTCTTGATTAGTCAGAGTATCAAAGGTTACAGAGAGAAGGCAGGAGAATGAGAATAAATCAGCCATGATGGAATGGCAGAGCAGACTCAATGGGCCGAATGGCCTAATTCTACTCGACTTTCAAATGTACACCACCTCATAC
This sequence comes from Mobula birostris, assembly GCF_030028105.1. Classification (NCBI taxonomy): domain Eukaryota; kingdom Metazoa; phylum Chordata; class Chondrichthyes; order Myliobatiformes; family Myliobatidae; genus Mobula; species Mobula birostris. The sequence goes on from NC_092373.1 coordinate 7,901,014, forward strand.
TTGTCAAGATTTAATTGCATCTGCCAACCCTCTGCCCAAATTTTCATGTTACCTATATCCTGTTGTGGACTTAGACAACCTCCCTTGCGATCCACACCACCAGGTATTCTTATTTCATCTGCAAGCTCACTCATCATAGCTCACAGAAAATTAGAAGCATGTTTATAATCACTGTCCTTCTACCTTAGGCCACAAACTTATCAATCACCCCTTGTAACATTAATAAAATTTTGAAATCTATATTTAATTAACTAATGAAATACCATGTAATTAATAAAACATTAATGAATATAATCCATCAATTTTCTAAATAATATAAAACATTTAAACTGCCGCAGCTTTCCGGGTGTGTGACTATTTCCTGCTGAGAGCAATGGTTGGTCCGCACAACTATAAAAAAGTTCAGAGGAAATTTTGCAATATACTGCTGTTGCAAAATACAGTTTTCACAACATATGCCAGTGAAACTAAACCTGATTCTGATTCTTAATCACAGTCACCACTTTCAGTCCCTTCTCCCCAGCCCAACAGGTTTCATCGCCAATCGCCACTCAAACTTACATTTATAAAGCTGACATTCAGTTCTTTGGCAGTATAACCACGTTGCAGGTTCCGTCGTACATACACATCATAATCCCGCACTATTCTGGTAATGATGTCCGACGTGGAGATCCCTTCTGTTCTCTGTGTCGGGGCAAACATCCCTACAAGTCATGCAGAGTAGAGACACTGTTACGGCTTCACTGGGCTTTGAAACATACCCCGCGTTTCTCAGAATGACAGAGCTTCCTCCGATCATCTCCATTCCCCATCTTGGTTACCCTCCCACCCCTTCGCTTCTCACCGTCCTCTTGTGCCTCCCTTCATTCCCTTTCTCCCATGGTCCGCTCTCCTCTCCTATCAGATTCCTTCTTCTTCAGCCCTTTACCTCTTCCACCCATCACCTCCCAACTTCTCACTTCATCCCTCTTCTCCACCCATCTTCCCCCTCACTTGGTTTCACCTATCAACTCCCGCATCCCCCACCCTCCTATTCTGGCTTGCTCTCCCTTCGTTTCCACTCCTGATGAAAGGTCTCAGCCTGAAAGGTCGAATGTTTAATTCCCTCCATAGATGTTCCCTGGCCTGCAGGGTTCCTCCAGCACTTTCTGTATGTGTTCCTCAATGTTTTTGAAAGGACTCTGGTGAAGGCATAGTAACTGTTTTGCTGGAGTTATTTGGAACACATGTTGTTACAAGGCACATTTTAGAACAGGGAACACACATCAAAGTTGCTGGTGAACGCAGCAGGCCAGGCAGCATCTCTAGGAAGAGGTACAGTTGATGTTTCAGGCCGAGATCCTTCGTCAGGACTAACTGAAGGAAGAGTTAGTAAGAAATTTGAAAGTGGGAGGGGGAGGGGGTGATCCAAAATGATAGGAGAAGACAGGAGGGGGAGGGATGGAGCCAAGAGCTGGACAGGTGGACAGCTGGACAGCAAAGGGGATATGAGAGGATCATGGGACAGCAGGCCCAGGGAGAAAGACAAAGGGGGGGGGGAACCCAGAGGATGGGCAATCTTCTCCTATCATTTTGGATCTCCCCCTCCCCCTCCCACTTTCAAATCTCTTACTAACTCTTCCTTCAGTTAGTCCTGACGAAGGGCCTCAGCCTGAAACGTCGACTGTACCTCTTCCTAGAGATGCTGCCTGGCCTGCTGCATTCACCAGCAACTTTGATGTGTGTTGCTTGAATTTCCAGCATCTGCAGAATTCCTGTTGTTTGCGTTTTTAGAACAGGGATTCCACTCTGAGAGATTAAACTGTCCCACCATCCTCTTTGCTTCCAATCAGTTTTCGAAATGCTGACAATGCCAGCATTTATCGCCCGTCCCTAACTATCCCCTGAGATTGTTGATTATTCTCTTCCATCGACACAGCCCAATCTGCTGAGGTCCTCCAACATTTTGTGTGTGTTGCTCTAGGTTTCCAACATCTGCAGAATCTCCAGCATCATCAAGATCACAGTCTTCTATGTCAGCATCATTTCCCATTGTACCCTTTAACACCCAGAAATCTAATAACCTGTGTAACGCTCGCTTTGCCAAGTGGCATGATCTTGGGGTGATAACCCCCTGCCCGGCCAAACCTTAGCACTCTTGTTTGGGTGGATGCTGCGTGTTGTGTCCCCTGTGTAACATCAGTACCCCGAAATAACATTCAGTCCACAATGTACAGTTAAACGATTAAGATTTTATATTTAAGTATGGGGTTAGTAGAGAAACAGAAGAAAAGGAAAACAAATAAAAGGCGCCGATAATCTCATAAACATATCCAGTGCACAAACGTTGGAGCTCACTGATTTCCTTTCGCTGATCCTCCTTCGCTCGTTGTCGACACTTGGGCTCCCACCCCCAGCCAGTCCCAGCGGGTCTGGCAACTGTCTCCTGAAGCCACATCTTCTCCCTTCATCCTCCTTGCGCCTTCTCTCCCAAGCCTGCGCAAACTAACAGCTTTCACACAGACAGAAAGAATAACATCTACCCCAATTGGTTAGCAAATGAATGCAAGAACTGTTATCACTAACTGCTATAGAGAACCACTGTCTCAGCAGTTAACAGTACAGAGAAGCCATTTTATTCCCCTTAGCAGTAACATAAAAGAAGAAACCCTTACACTCTCCCCCGACCAAATTTAGTCATGTCCTCATGACTTCTAAATAGCTCACCAACCCTTCCTGCAGAGACAAAAACCCAAACAGTGACATTGCTCCTCAAACAGTAGACCTTATGCCCTGTTCCCCAGGCGCTACATAGGCCAACCTATCTGGGAGTTTCCTAATCCTCCAAGACCTCCGTACCCCCTCACCTAAACCCTAATGCTCAGACACTACTGGGGATACCTCGGGTTTGCTTGCCAACTCCTCTCTCAATCTCTCACTCACGCCCCACTGCAACTCGCAGTCCCCTGTCCCATGTCTGAGGCACCACTTCCTTTCCTTCAGGGTCCTGCTGTAACCCAGGCTGCCCACAGCTAGCCCTCCCCACTACACCTGACTCAGTGGGAGAAGGGCCAAAAGCCTCTTCCTCAATCAAGAGGAAGTTAGCAAAAGGCAGCATGAACCACACGTCCAGCACATCATCCTTCGAATCCGTAGTCTTCCCCATCTCCTCAATCTGTAGCTGCTGTTTGATTTTCTCCAAACTGAAGCACTTGGGTTGGACTGCCTCTGCAGCCTCTTCAGCCCCTGTAATTGAGACGACAGTTTCTTCTTGGACTCCTCCAACTCTCGCCACAGTCTCAGCAGTTCTGACTCCTGCCTCTTGGCCATCTCAATCTGGGACACAGTTACTCCACCAGCTTCTTCCACCCCAATCAGAAAAAGTTCTTCCACTTCGTTTAAACTGTCGATGGTCATCTTCAGGTTCCCTTCAAGCTTCCACTTCCTTCTTCCGAGATCTGTCCGCAATTGCTTCACCTCCTTGGAAGTGTAGTCAAACTTCCCTCCCTGGGCTCTCAGTTCTCTGCTGACCTTCGTCAGACAGCTTCCTTCGTCTTCCCCAACGTGCAAGTCTTCCAATCTTTTCCGGATTAATTCATCAGTAAGTAGCCGCAGTTTCTGCTCGAAATTCCAGTTCTCCGTCTCCACATTGATGAGCGTGGACTCTAAGTCTTCAAGGTTTGTCCCAAAAGTGCGGCACTCAGTCTCCAGCCTGCAATTCCGAGCGCTCAGTTCAGCGGTGCGAATCCCCTCTCTCCCCAGTGTCTCATTCCGATTGACGACCTGGGTTTCCAGCCCCAGGTCCACCACCGTCTGTTCCAACACCAGGAAGTTCAACTGGTATGTCGGGTTATTTCTCTCAGATTGCACCAAACTCCGCCGGCCAAAAACTCCTCCACATTTTACCCTTCGCCTCTGTCGCTTTTCCCCCCTCCCTTTCTTCTCCGAGGCAGGGTAGCCACATAGCAGCAGATTCAAGGGGTGCCGTACTTTGCCGTAGTCCCTGGCGAACCTCAAGAATTACCGTAGAATTCCACAGCTGGACACAGAGCACGCATGAACGGCCTCTTTCTCCAGACCTGGCACTCGTCCAAACAAAGTTCTAATTCTTTAACTCTTTGTCGCCTGGGCTTCGGCACTCGCCTCACGTCATAGTCCCCCAAGGCAAGTCCAAACCCTAGGCGATCATCCACATACGCCAAAACTCCAAACACCTCCACATCCCCCATGGTCTTCCCCATGCCCCGTGAGAAGGTTGCAGGGGCTCCGGATATGCCCTGTGGCATCTTTTCGGACCGGAAAATCCTAGGGGACCTATAATGGCCATCTTCTTGTCGGCCTCACTCATCGGGATCTGGCAACATCCACTCCTCAGATCCAGCACATTAAGCCACGTCGCACCACACAAACAGACTACTGCGTCTTCGGCCCTCAGGACCATATTCTGGTCAATGACAGTGCGCCTGTTCAGAGACCTACAATCCACACACACGCTGCCTACGTCTTCCACGGCTACAGGGGCCAGTCGCCGCGACCTTTCTCTCACCAAGATGTCTTCAGCAGTCAACTCCCCTCCCCACGTGGTACGTCGGAGCGTCCACTAAGAGGGTCTCACCCTCAGATTCTTCCCCCAGGCCGTACCACCATTGGGTCTCGTTTAAATTCGGTACAGGCCCAATGCTGCTACACACGTCCTCACAAGCAGCTCGAAACACTGGGTGCAGAGACAACGCCCCCAGACAGCTCTCACCCGCCTCCTCCTGGCAGGTCCCCATGCGCCTCCTCATCAGCGGGGTGTTGATCCCCTCCAGAATCGAAACACTGCCCGTCGCACCAGGGTCCAGACACATCAGCATTAACAATTCACGGCCCTCTGACACCCACACATTGGCCTCCAAGAACTCCAGTTGCACTGACCCATAATCGTCTTCTGAATAATCCCCAGCACTGAATTCCGAATTCCCAGTGCCCTGAATGGTGTCGAGAGTAAATGCTTCAAATACCGGTTGTAAAACAAACTGTACAGCAACTCGACCTGCGCCCTGGTGTCCAGGATGGCCCTAGCATAGCTTCCATCTATCTGTAACGACACACGGGGGCGTGGTCCCTCTAAGCCTTCAGAAATAGGATCTTTCCCTTTCGGAAGTTCCTTGGTACATTGCTGGGAATGTGCTCCCCCAGAGACCCCAAGCCGTTCCCCCACTGGGCCTCCACTAAGTTTCCCGACACCTCTCTGATTAGCTGAACAACTGAGAGAGGGGCTGATCCCCCTGGCACCGCAAGCAATTTAGCTGTCCCCCTAGCTGGAGAAGATACACTGAAAACTTTCCCCCAATCTCCTGACACAGGGATGGAAAGCCCCCCAGGTGCTGTATGTTACTTCCAGTCCAATCAAATGCATTTTCCCCCGCTCAAAGATAACTGGCAGCTGTCACTACAGGGCAATTGAACCTTACAGTTCTAACACTGCTAACAGCCTGCCTACTCAAACTTTCAACCAATCCCTGTCGCTTTCCCTCAGCCGAGCACTGCCACTCACCTAACAACTGAGAGGTCCGCTCCACCCACGCCTCCGTCCCTTTAGGGGTAGACATTGTTCCAAAAAACGGGCGAACCCTGCAATAGCTGGAACATTCCGACCACTCTTCACCCTCCCTCCTGACAGCATGGACAGCCCCTGGCCCTGCCTCACCTGGAGCACCAATAGACACTGGCAATTCCACCTCCGTGACGTCAGCGCTAGACCGCGCTGAAGCAAGGTCTGAACCTGACACTTCATCAAACTTTTGCGCTGCGGTTTCAACTTTGCCATCAAAAATCGAATTAACAATTCATCCAAGGTATACTCATCCACCCCACTCAACCCGTTACTAACCGCAATCCCCAGAGACACACATCACTAACCGCAATCCCACAGAGACACAGTAGCACTGATTTAAACAGGGCAATCACACAGCACCCCACTGAATCAAATCCACGGATGAAGCCCCCAAATGTAACACTCGCTTTGCTAAGTGGCATGATCTCAGGGTGATAACCCCCTGACCGGTGAAACCTTAGCACTCTGGTTTGGGTGGATGCTGCGTGTGGTGTCCCCTGTGTAACATCAGTACCCTGAAATAACATTCAGTCCACAATGTGCAGTTAAACGATTAAGATTTTATATTTAAGTATGGGGCTAGTAGAGAAACAATACAAAAGAAAAACAAATAAAAGGCGCCAATAATCTGATAAACATGTCCAGTGCACAACGTTGGAATTCCCGGATTCCCTTTCGCTGATCCTCCTTCGCTAGTCGGCCCCTGGGCTCTCACCCCGAGCCCAGGCCCAGCGGGTCCGGCAACCGTCTCCTCAAGCCACCTCTTCTCTCTTCATCCTCCTCGCGCCATCTCCCCAAGCCCGCGCAAACTAACAGCTTTCACACAGGCAGAAAGAATAGCATCTATCCCAATTGGTTAGCAAATGAATACAAGTCCCGTTATCACTAACTGCTGTAGAGAATCACTGTCTCAGCAGTTAACAGTACAGAGAAGCCATTTTATTCCCCTTAGCAGTAACATAAAAGAAGAAACCCTTACACCTGTGCTTTCAACAAACTTAATGAAGGAACTTCTACAACCACCTGGGGTTGTGGTGGAGGTACTTTCCTCAAGCACTATAAACACATACCTGCTTCTTTAATGTGTTTGTAAACATCATCACTTCCTGCAGAGGAATATGGGATATCATCATGAGCTACAAAGTCAATCTGTAACAGAAAGAAATCTTCAAAAACTTGCTATTAAATCGACAATAATATTAAGAGCATTTATCGGAGATTTAGACTGAATAGGTTAGAACTTTATTCTCTGGAGCACAGGAGATTGATTCAAGATTGTTTAAAGTTTAATGTCATTTCCTTTGTAAAGCTGACATTCAGTTCTTTGGCAGTGTAACCATGTTGCAGGCTCCTCTGAACGTACACATCATAATCCTGCACAATTCTGGTCATGGTGGAGATCCCTTCTGTTCTCAAGTGTAAAGGAGAACAAAGTAGTTATTACTTCAGATCTGAAGCAGCACAAAAAAAAACAACACAATAAGATAAAGAACACAATAATTAGGGAAAGGTGCCTCTCTGAACAGCGTGAAACTGTCATTGTTATCAGCTGGCCCTGATGCATGGGCGACACAGGAGGAACATAGCGGGAGAGGAGGCAATCCAGTTGCCTGAGTCCATTCCATCAAGTCACTGAGATAATGCATGTCACATAGCCCAACTACAACCTGTAAAGTTCAAAGTCATTTTATTATCAAGTACACATATGCCACCACATACAACCCTGAGATTCATTGTCAAAAATAATAAATAAATAAGCAATAAATATTGAGAACACGAGATGAGTCTTTGAAAGTGAGTCCTGTTCAGTGGGAAAAGTTCAGTGATGAGACAAGACATTCACTCACTTCCCCAAGCAGTAAGACTGATCAACACCTCCACCTGCTAACCCACCCCTCCACACCCCAACTACCACTACTTTATCATTTCCTGTCAGTCACCTTATGTACAGACACTTCTGTGCCTAGTGTCACTTTATGGACATAAAATCAATCTATGTATATAAGCTATATTGTGTATTTATATTTATTGTGTTTTACTATTATTATTATTGTGTTCTTTATCTTATTGTGTTTTGTTTTGTGCTGCATCAGTTCCGGAGTAACAATTATTTCATTCTCCTTTATACGTGTGTACTGGAAATGACATGAAACAATCTTCAATCTTGAAATCTTGCCTTGACCCATTTTACTCTCCTCCGTCACCCTTCAGGCAGAAGATACAAAAACCAGGAAACACGTACTGCCAATCTTAAGGACAGCTTCTCCCCCATTGTTTTACTGAACAGTTCCCTAGTATGACAAGATGGACTCTTGACCTCACGGTCTACCTCATTATGACATTGCACCTGCACTGCACTTTCTCCGTAACTGTAACACTTTATTCTGCATCGTACTGTTTTACCTTGTACTGTTTCAATGGACTGTGTAATGATGTGATCTGTAGAAACAACATGCAGGACAAGCTTTTCACTGTACCTCAGTACATGTGACAAAAATTAACCAAGGACGTGGAGAGGACGTTTCCAGTACTGGGATGGTCTAGGACCAGAGCACACAGCCTCAGAATAGAAGGACATCCATTTAGAAGAGAGATGAGGAGGAATTTCTTTAGCCCGGGATTGGGGGGGTTGCTGTGAATCTATGGAATTCGTTGCTACAGATGGCTGAGGAGGCCAAGTCCTTTTGTATATTTAAAGCAATGATTGATAGTTTCTTGATTATTAAGGGTGTGAAAGGCAGAAGGCAGGAAAATGGGATTGAGAGGGATAATAAATCATCCATGATGGAATCGCGGAGCAGACTCAATGGGCCGAACGGCCCTATTCTGCTCCTACATCTTTTGGTTTAAACCTCTCACATTCCTAGGCTTTGCCCCCTCCCCTCCCAGGATTAACCAGCAAAAATAGTTTGTCTCCGTTGAAAATGACCCAACAGTCTGGGATGTGGAAGCAGCTAATGAAGTACCTTACCCTGTGCATTTCTAGGAACTCGGGAGACAGTGACCAGGGTGCATTCCGGACCACCTCATCGACATAGCGACAATGCCTGACTGCATCGTACCTCTCTGCCTCATTCATCACAGTGAACCCTTTGAATTGGTGGGTCAGGTCATCGTTGCACACTGCAGAAACAAACAGGCATTCTGTCATTTACCCCAGCTTTGCAACTAGACCAGAATACCGCCAGGGAAAAATGCAACATCCATTCAAAGTCTCACAATCATGGAGTTATACAAAATTCAAAGTACGTATACCATATACAACCCTGAGATTCACTTGCTTGCAGGCATCCACAGGAAAATAACGAAATACAACAGATTCCACGAAAAGGCACACATAATAAAGACTGACAAGCATCCAATGTGCAAAAGAGGACAAAGTGTGCAAATAACTTTTTAGAAAGTAAATAAATAATATATATTTTTACTTTTAGAGACACAGCGTGGAACTGGCCCTTCTGGCCCACTGAACTGCGTCGTCCCAGCATCCCACCTATTTAACTCTAGTCTAATGAAATGACAATTTCCCATACGTCTTTGTGGGAGGAAACTGCAGTGCCCAGAGGAAACCCACATGCTGATCAGAAGGACGTATAAACGTCTTACAGAGGATGCCAGAAGTGAACTCCGAACTGTAATAGCGTTGTGCTAACTGCTACATTACCGCATCATTATTCAAAGATTCAAAGTACATTTATTATCTAAGTATGTAGGCAGCATGCAACTCTGAGATTTGACTTCCTGCAGGCAGCCATGAAACTAAAAAAAATGTCCGAAGGTCCAAGGGTTCATTTATTATCAAAGTATACAACTCTGAAATTCTTCTTCTTTGGATAGCCACGAAACCAAGAAAGAAAAAAAACAGCAGCACAATCATCCTTCCTCCTCACACAAAAAAAACACAAACAAGAATAGAACAGGCACATTGAGCCCCCAAATCACCCTGCCCCGTACACAAAAACACAAGAAAGATCAGGTGAGAAAACACAGAATAAAAAAAAACTATAAGACTAAATAAAAAGGTCTATCCTCTAAGTCCATATCCAAAATGCAAAAAACCTGGGTAACATTCTCCAGGCACAGCGGCAGGCCTGTCCATCTCTGGCAGCAGAGATACGCCACCAACAATTATAAAGGCCATCTCCCCTCCCTTGTAGCAGAGCAATCGCACCAGCAATCAAAAGGCAGGCAGCCAGCAGTCACCTTCCGCATTCGCCACGATGTTACAATCTCTCCCTTGTCGCTTTAATCGGTGAACAATGGGAGGTTTAATTGGTGAAACGGAGTCGAACATCGGCTGACACCCCTCCCCTCAGCCTTCTTCCCATGAGGCTTGCACACGCTGCGTCTGTCTCCCGGAATCCTCTCAGAGACCGCGACAATCTCCAATCTGCAAATCACAGGCTCCAACATCCCATTCAAGACAGAAAAAGCAAACGTAAAAGACATAAAAGAAGTGAAATGTGTGGTTTCATAACTTATCCACAAGACGTCGACCAATGAGGCGTCGTATGCAGGTGCCATCTTGACCGAAAAAAACATCATTCAAAGAAAACATCAAGCACCAAATGCACAAAAACAAATCGTGCAAACAGCAAAAAATGAGTGAATAACACACAGAATATTGAACATCAAACCGCAGAGTCCCTGAAACATAGAAACATAGAAAATAGGTGCAGGAGTAGGCCATTCGGCCCTTCGAGCCTGCACCGCCATTCAGTATGATCATGGCTGAACATCCAACTCAGAACCCTGTACCTGCCTTCTCTCCATACCCCCTGAAACGGTCTAGGAATGTTCAGTTTAGGTCAGTTCAGTTAAATTTAGTGCTGCGTTTGTTGACTGCAGGCTGCAGAGCCAGCACCCACCCCCCAAATCAAAATGGCACAAAATAGCAATAAAAAAGGAGTAACCAGAAACACATATAACATGAACTGCAGAGTCCTTTGAAAATAAGTCCAATCCACAAACCACACCAATCAAACCTTGTCCAGGACCCAAAACTCCTGCACCTTCGTCTAGCAGCAGCAATAGAGAAGATGAGAGAGACTGGTTAAACACAGGCAGACAGCGCTGAATACACACTCGCCTTCTGCTTTCGTGCTCGCTGATTTCAATCTCACTCGATGCTTTAATCGGCAAGTTGGTCGAGACCTGGAGCTGATCATGGTTTCGAGCTCTGCCACTAGGCCACGCACTCCACTCCCAACCTTGCTCTCAACCAGGCCGAATTCCCTCGAACACAGCAAAAGTTCCAGATCATTCCACTGGCCCAGAAACACATTACCAAAATGTAAATTACAGGCTGCAATTGCACACAGATTTGTAGCATAAGTATGTCTATCGTATACAATCTTGAAATTCATTTTCTTGCAGGCACCCACAGGAACACAAAGAGATACAAAAGAATCCACAAAAAAACACACACATAACAAAGACTGACAAACATCCAATGCGCAAAAGAGGACAAACAATGCAAATAATTAAAAAGTAAATAAAGTAATACTGAGAACATGAGATGCAGATTCCCCCGAAGTACATCCACGCCCACAGTCTGTAAAACTTGTCCAGGAGCCTGACAGCTGTTCCAAAACCGGCTGTCATGGGGACCCAAGACTCCTGCCCCTCCCACCCAATGGCAGTAGCGAGAAGAGAGGGAGTTGGGTCAAACAAAACCAGATGGGATGGGCTGAGGCGGGGGATGGAGTTCGTTTTTCACCTTCGGGCCTCATCGCTTTAATCTGGCTTGATGCCTGGCCAGGCGTGCTCCTCTCCTCTGGCGTTGGCCAGTCTTTGTCCACTTCAAGGTGATGTACCTGTATTCCTGAGAGTCAAGTTCACCAAGTCCTTCAGGAGACTGTAAAATCACTAGATCGTTTGGACGCTTCAAAAGTATGTTTATTAAAGGGAAGTTATAACCTGCGGATTGCAGTGATCATAGTTCAGAAGAAGTATATCTCATAAAATATCTAGTGGTTTTGTGAGTTGCCTGCAAAATGTCGCCATACATCGCTAGTGCCATCTTGGTACGGAAACAGACCCTTTGTCTCTGTTCCAAAATGACCATCAACAACCCACTCACACTAACCCTTTTCTAGCCACACTCCCTGCAGATTCTACACCTCACCTGCATGCTAGGGTCAATTTCCGGCAGCCAGTTCCCCTCACCGACCCTGCATGCCTTTGTGATGTGGGAGGAAATGACATCAAGGATGCGTAATTTTAAGGAGATTAACTTCCCCAGCGACAAGGACATCTTCAAAAGGTGATGCCTTAAAAAGGTGTCATCCGTCATTAAGGACCCCCATCACCCAAGACATGCTCTCTTCTCATTGCTACCATCAAGGAGGAGGAACAGGAGCCTGAAAGCACACACTCAACATTTTAAGAACAGCTTCTTCCCCTCCGCCATCAGATTTCTGAACGGACAATGAACCCATGAACACTACCTCACTATTTTTTTGCTCTCTTTATGCACTTTGGGCGGCAAGATGGAGGTACATCTTTAATGAACGGACAATGAACCCACATACATAACTTCACGGTTTCTTTCCCTCTTCTGCCCTCTTTTTGCACTACTTAATTAATTTATCTTCTGCTAAGATGGTGGTGCGCATGGTCATAGCAGCCACTCCGGGTCTAATCAAATGTGCATTTGTTCGTCCTTTATGTCTCTTTTATGATTGCAAGACACTGCAAGTTATCAAGAACATCAGGTACTGCAGGTCTACCCACCAGCGAGTTGCTCAAAACCGATGGAGCTGGATTTGGTGTGGACCATGCTGCTGCCTACTATAGGTGGAGGTAGAGGCTAGTACATTAGGGGTATTTAGATAGGCACAGTATGATAGAAAGTGAAAGGCTATGTGGGAGGCAAGGGTTGAATTGATTTTAGAGTAGATTAAAAGGTTGGCACAACTTTGTGGGCTAAAGAGCCTGTACTGTGCTGTACTGTTCTATATTTTATGTTCACGGGGCCATCCTTCAGCAAAAAGGGTATATTTTGGGTGTCTGGAGATTGCAGTGTGGCCTTTGGGACAGATAACTGTATTGAAGGGCGGTAGGGTGGAGATAAGTTCCTACCAAAGGAAGTGTAAGACACTCCTTCCCTCTGCTAGCTCACACGTCACCCTTGGGCAAGGTGTAGCACCTGGTGTAACCCCCCCCCGATTAGGGTCATGAGAAGCCATGGGAACAGATGATGGATGGTCCTATGAGCAGCTGGTGCACATCACAAGATTTGGTTATGCGATCACTGACGCCAGGCAGACAATCTCTGAAGAGTATTGATAATGGCTGGGGTCACCCGTCTTGTAAAGCACTGCCCCGCAGGCAATGGCAAGCCAATTCTGCAGAAAAGTTTTCCAAGAACAATCATGGTCATGGAAAGATCATGATTGCCCATGTCATATGACACTCTGCACATAATGAATGAATGAATGAGTATTGAATACTGAATCAGTATCAGTATTAAAGGCATTCTGCTTGTTGGGATTTACCACCACTGTAAATATGCAATGCTGTAAATTTACCTGCCCAGATTCCAAGTGACAATAATTTACCTTTTACAAATCTCCTAATCGCCAGCTGGATTTATCAAGAGGACCATTGCTTCCTCACCTTCATTCTTCAGTCAAGAGCTCTAATTACCCAAGATTTCTATAATCACACTTTTTGACCTTTCATACGTTTAATAGCGGATGTTAAACTGGTACCATTTGTGTTCCAAGGCACAACGTACTATGGTTTAAAACAGTAAAGTGGAAGTTGATAGATTCTAATTAAGTTAGAGCAGAAAAGGTAATGGGGAAAAGGCAGAAGAATGGGGTTGAGAGAGAACTAGATCAGCCATGATCAAATGGCAGAGCAGAATTGACGGACTGAATGGGCCACCTCTACTCCAATATCTTGTGGTCTTATGGTGTAACAGCGGCACAGCGAGCATGCTGGACTCTGTGCTGGTTTGGGGCCGGCCCCTGCAGGCCGAGCCTCCCGTCAGTGCCGCTCACTCCCTGGACGAAAAGCTAGATTGCCTTCACCTGCGACCGACCCAGCTGCGGGCTTGTTCTTGCAGAAACGTGGCTCCAGCACAACATCCCATTCACCATCAATCTTCAGGCCATTCCACTCACAGAGTTGTGCTGATATAAATTTTTGACTGTATCTGCTAGCATAACTATATGTGCTGTGTATTGGGTTTTGCACCTTAAACTCAGAGGAACATCCGAGACAAGAACCAGATAAACCTCTACTGCGCCCTCTCCAAAGCCTCGACATCCTTCCTATAACGTGGTGACCAGAAACGTGTGCAACCTAATAAAGCTGCAACACAGCTTCCTGAATTTTGAGCTCAGTGCTTCGACTAACAAAGGCAAGCTTGCTATATGCTTTCTGAAACCACCATATCAACCTGTGTAGCCACTTTCATGCAGCTTTGAATTCGGACCCCAATATCCCTCTGCTCATCAACACTGTTAAGCATCTTGCCCTTAATAATGTACTGTCTCTTTGCATTTCCAAGGTGTAACCTGCTGCGTTCACCAGCAATTTTTATGTGTGTTGCTTGAAACACTTCACATTTGGTGGGGTTAAACTCTATCTGCCATTTCTCCACCCATATCTACAAATGATCTATATCCTGTTGTATTCTTTACCAGTCTTCTACACTACCCACAACAGCACCAATCTTGGTATCATTTACAACCTTACTTACTAACCCACCCATCTACATTTTCATCCAGGTCATTTATATACATCACAAACAGCAGAGGTCCCAGCACAGATCCCTGCAGAACACCACTAATCACAGACCTATGGCTAGAATTGGTCATTCTGAATACTACCCTCTGTTTTCTATGGGCAAGACAATTCTGAATCCAAACAGTGAAATCACCATGGATCCTAAGTATCTTAATCTTCTGGATTAGCCTCGCATGAGGGACTTTGTCAAACGCCTTACTAATAATCCATATAGACAACATCCGCAGTTCTACCTTCATCAATCACCATCGCCACCTTGTCAAAAAACTTAATCAAGTTTGTGAGACACAACTTGCCCCGCAAAAAGTTGGTATGCAAAGGTAGATTTTCCAAGATGGCACTGGTGAATGATGTTGCAGTCTGCTTAGAATACTTCTAAACATACCTCTTCTGAATTACTCTCACTGTAATCCACAGCCTGTCATTTCCCTTTAAGATTTACAGGTTTGTTTTTGCACGCTGGTAGTCGTCCGTCCTGTTGGGTAAGATCTTTCATTGACTCTATTGTGTTTCTTGTATATACTGTGATTGCCCACAAGAAAACGAAGGCCAGGATTGCACAAGATGACATACATGTATTTTGATAATAAATTTGAACTTTGATGGATTTGCAGCTCAAAAAAATCCAGTCAATAAACCTCTGCCGGTCAGCAATGCTTCCTGTACATCTTATCTACACTGTGAATGCAAGGTATGAAAACCAACATTAAAGGTAAGTAAACAAAGATAAAAGCAGAAAATGGTAAGAACATATTAGACTGTTCAGGACTTGAGAAAGTGAGGCACTGGCATTGTCTTAATTGGTGCAATGAGAATGAGAATGTGGGAAGAATATTGTCCATCGTGGCAGGCAGAGACAGGTAGACAGTCAGAATCTTTTACCCCAGGGTACTACTACTAGAGGATAAACACAAGAGATTCTGCAGATGCTGGAAAGATTGCAAGATGACTCCAGTGAACAATGCAACCAATGGCGATGTCCTGCAGCACATCATAAAACTATTTCTTTTATTTCATTTACTTCTTTCAAATATGATTCTGCTAATAAGCTGCGTGCAATTGGGGCAATTGCTTTCCATTTTCATGGCGTGCTTTGGGGCCGTTTGAGCAATCTAGTAAATTACTGTCTCTGAGGGAGTTCGAAGAGCTTTGGAGCAGAGTGTGCAGCCCGCAGGTGAGCTCATGATCGAATCCATTGCTTCTCTCCGATTGAGGCGTCGAGCAAGGTTGAACTCAGTGAGGATGAGAGTGGAGTATAGGTGGGTGGTCGGCACCTCCTGCCAGCATTTGACCGGTCTTCCTCTCCCTCTCACTGGCTGCTGCCAGACGATAGTACTGCAGTGTTGGGATTCACAATGCCAGGATTGATCGGTGAGGCCGTGCACTCTTTTAGGGATTCATGCTGCATGCATTTCTGGATTCTGATTACTCTATTGTCTCCTGGTTCTGAGGGTTTTGATTGAGGCAATCGATGCGGACTGGGGCACATTGGTTAGAGGAGTAGCTGAACTGAACTCAGCTGAATACTGCAGGTTTGATGTCTGATATTCTATGTGTTGTCCGCTTGCTTTTGGCCTTTTCCGCAGTTTGTTCCTTTTTTCGTGCGTTGGGTGCTTGATGTTTTTTGAACAGGTCCCATGGTGTTTCTTTGTTTTGGGGCTGCCTGAAGGAGAACGAATCTCAGGGTTGTGTTCTGCTTACATTCTTTGACAATAAATGTACCTTGGATCTCTGAATCTTTGAAATCTTGAGTAACACACACACACCTGATGCTGGAGGAACTCAGCAAATCAGCCAGCAGCTATGGAGGGAATAAACAGTCGACGTTTTGGGCTGAGACCCTTCATCAGGACTGGGATGAAGGGTCTTCATGTTCTGAAATAGGGTCTCAGCCTGAAACGTCAGATCTTTATTCCTCTCCATTGAAGCTGCCTGACCTGTTAGGTACTTTTAAGGTGAGGGAAGAATAGTTAAAAGAAATGTGTGGAGTAAGTTTTTATTTTTCATTGGAGTAGTGTAAAACACTTAACAAAATAGATTTCAAATGTTGCTAATATGCTGCTTGTTTCAACCACTGTTTCTGGCAGCTCATTCCAAATATGTGTGAAGAAGCTGCCCCTGATGTCCCGTTTCAATCTCTCACCCTGAGTTAAACCAATGCCCTCTTGTTTTTAGCATCCTCCCTCCCTGGGGAAAAAAGACTATGTGCTCTCACCCTGTCTCTGCCCCTTGTGATCTTCTATCATCATCATCATCATCAGGTGCCATGCCCAGTTTGAGCTTTAGACAATAGACAATAGACAATAGGTGCAGGAGTAGGCCATTCAGCCCTTCAAGCCAGCACCACCATTCACTGTGATCATGGCTGATCATCCACAATCAGTACCCTTTTCCTGCCTTCTCCCTGTATCCCTTCACTCCGCTATCTTTAAGAGCTCTATCTAACTCTTTCTTGAAAGAATCCAGAGAATTGGCCTCCACTGCCTTCTGAGGCAAGAGCATTCCACAGAACCACAACCCTCTGTCTGAAAAAGTATTTCCTCAACTCCATTCTAAATTGTCTACCCCTTATTCTTAAACGTGGCCTCTGGTTCTGGACTCCCCCAACATCGGGAACATGTTTCCTGCCTCTAGCGTGTCCAATCCCTTAATAATCTTATATGTTTCAATCAGATCCCCTCTCATCCTTCTAAATTCCAGTGTATACAACCCCAGTTGCTCCAATCTTTCAACATATGACAGTCCCGTCATCCCAGGAATTAACTTTGTGAACCTACACTGCACTCCCTCAATAGCTAGAATGTCCTTCCTCAAATTTGGAGACCAAAACTGTACACAATACTCCAGGTGTGGTCTCACCTTTGACTGCCATGGCCCACACACTCCTGTTTCGGGTCAAGTGGATCAATTCATTGGTATTCATTTCCAGTTCTCTGGCTGCTGTCTCCATCATCATTTGTCTTTGTCTTCCTCTCACTTTCTTCCCTTCAATCTTTCCCATAATTACCATGGATTCTAACTCCTCTTTCCTAATCACATGTCCAATGAAGTTATGTTGCCTTTTCATAATCTCATATGTTATTTCTCTTTTTGTGTTCATATCCTCGTTAGATATTCGTTTCGTCCATGATATTCTTTGCATCCTCCTCAAAAACTACATCTCTGCTGCTACAATTCGTTTCGTCATGTTACTAGATATTGTCCAACATTCTGAGCCATATAACATAACTGGATAAGCGTAACATTTCAGTACTCTGAGGCGGGTTGTCATGCCTAGTTTAGTATTGGTCAGTAAACTCTTCATTCTCGTAAAGGTGTCTTTTGCCATCCCTATTCTTCTTTTGAAGTCCATGTCGCACCTGCCACCTGATGTCACCCAGCTTCCTAAGTAGCAAAAGTTCTGTACTTGTTTTATGTCTTCCCCGTTTATTCTCAGCCTGCAGATAGGATTCTCCTTCTTTTTGGAAATCACCATACATGTCTTTTTGCAATTGATAGATAGACCCATTTTTGCACTTTCTTCAACAATTATATCAATTAAGTTTTGTTGTTCTTCCTCCGTACTTGCAATTAACACAGTGTCATCTGCACTGAAATTATTGATGTTTTCACCGCCAACTTTGATTCCCAAGATGTCTCTTATTTTTTGTAATAGTGTTTCACTGTACATATTAAACAAATCAGGGAAGAAAACACACTCTTGTCTAACGCCTCTCTTGATTTTTGTAAACTGACTCACTTCTCCATCTATTCTTACAGCAGCAGTTTGTTCCCAGTACAGATTTCTGATTAGGCGGAGGTCTTTCAAATCTAGATCTAGAGTTTTCTGTAATATTTCAAATATAATCAAATGCTTCTGCGTAGTCGATAAAACAAACAAACCTTTTTGCACTTGAATAGCTCATTCTAATATTATCCTTAACGTTAATATTGCATTTCTTGTACCTTTGTCTTTCACAAAACCACATTGTTCTTCACCTATTTCAGTCTGTACCTTACTTTTATCTCTTGTCATCAAAATTCTTAGAAGTATCTTGGTGATGTGACTCATTAAACATGGTCCTATGTAATTCACATTCTATTGCTCCAGGTTTCTTAGGAAGAGTGATAAATACTGATTTTGTCATCTCTTCTCATATTATTCCAGTCTCATAAATGTCATTGATTAAATCAGTAAGTTTTTCAATTCCATAATCTTCAATAATTAGTTCTATTACTAATTCATCAGGACCTGCTGCCTTTCCTTTCTTCATGTTATTTATTGCATTACGAACTTCAGATTTTAAAATATTTGGACCTTCAAGGTTTTTCTTAATTTCTGGTTTTTCGCCTCGAACGTCTTCAAACAATTCCTGAATATACGCAGTTATCTTCTATAACTGTTAAATCACCCCTCAAACTCCTACATTCCAGAGAAATACAGCTGAGTCTACACAACCTCTCCTTGCCACTCAGGCCCTCAAAACCAGATGAGTGGATAGACAGAGACTTTTCCCCCGGGCAGAAATGGCTAATATAAGGGGGCATAAGTTTAGTGTTTGGGGAGATATCAAACACGAGAAAATCTCTGCAGATGCTGGAAATCCAAAGCAACACACACACAAAATTCTGGAGGAACTCAGCAGGCCAGGCAGAATCTATGGAAAAGAGTAAACAGTTGACCTTCCAGGTCGAGACCTGGCACTCAATGTCAGTAAGACAAAAGAGCTGATTATTGACTTCAGGAAGGGTAAGACAAAGGAACTCATACAAATCCTCCTAGAGGGTTCAGAAGAGTAGAAGGTGAGCAGTTTCAAGTTCCTGGGTGTCAAGATCTCTGAAGACCTAACCTGGTCCCAACATATTGATGCAGTTACAAAGAAGCCAAGATAGTGGCTATACTTTATTAGGAGTTGGAAGAGATTTGGTATGTCAACTAATACACTTAAAAACTTCCAGATGTACCGTGGAGAGCATTCTGACGGTCTGCATCACTGACTGACATGTGGGGGGCGGGGGGAGGCTACTGCAAAGGATCTGTAGAGGGTTGTAAATTTAGTCGGCTCCATCTTGGGTACTAGTCTACAAAGTACCCAGGACATCTTCAAGGAGCAGTGTCTCAGAAAGGCAGCGTCTATTATTAAGAACCCCCAGCACCCAGGACATGCCCTTTTCTCACTGTTACCACCAGGTAGGAGGTACAGAAGCCTGAAGGCACACACTCAGCGATTCAGGAACAGCTTCTTCTCCTCTGTCATCCGATTCCTAAATGGACATTGAACCCTTGGACACTACCTCACTTTTTTTTAATATATAGTATTTCTGTTTTTTGCAGATTTTTAATCTATTCAATATATGCATACTGTATAAAGTATACTGAATAAGTTTATTTATTTATTTATTTCCCCTTTTATCTTATGTATTGAATTGAACTGCTACTACCAAGTTAACAAATTTCATGTCACATGCCAGTGATATAAACTTGACCCTTCATCAGTGCTATATTGTGCTATGTCCTATGACATTCCAGTAATTCTTTTCTGCACTCTTTCTAGTTTAATAATATCTTTCCTATAACAGGGTGACCCGAACAGTATACAATGCTCCAGAACAATTCATTCCTTACCTCCTACAATTAGAAATGTGTTTGGAAAAAGGCTCTTTGCCTGCATTAGTGCCCGTGCATGGCCAGAGTGAAAGAGATCGAAGATACCGTCAGCATAAACTCGTACTGGGCGATCCCCTGAAAGCAGAAAACATAATTTCACGTCACATCATCAAATCAGCTATTTGCATTCCTTGCCCAATACACACATAACGTAGGAGGAATCCAACAGGTCAGGCAGCACATACCGAGAGGAATAAACAGTGACATTCAGAGCCGAGGCTCTTGTTCATGACTATAAAGGCAGGGGGAAGATGACAGAATAAGAAGATGGGGGGGGGGGGGAGGGAAGCTTCTAGCTAGTCTTCCGTACTTTTCCCCCACCTTCTTGTTCTGGCACCTTCCCCCTTCCTTTCCAGTCCCAATTCAGGGTCTCAGCCCGAAACGTCAAATGTTTATTCCTTTCCGTAGATGCTGCCCGGCCCGCTGAGTTCCTCCAGAATTTTGTGTGTGTTATTAAAGATTAGCTTTATTGTCACACGTACGTTGAAACATCAAAAGTGAAATATGTTGTTTGTGTCAATGACCAACACAATCCGATGATGTGCAAGGGACAGCGACAAGTGTTGCTATGCTTCTAGCGCCAACATAGCATGCCCACAAATCACTAACCCTAATCTATACTGTACATGTTTGGAATGTGGGAGGGAACTGGAACACCCAGAGGAAATCCATGCGGTCACGGGAAGAAAGTACAATCTCCTTCTAGACAGTGGCGGGAATTGAACCCAGGTCACTGGCACAATAATTTGTTACGCTACGCGACCCAAAAAGGCAAATAGTCTTCCCCTGTGTTCTGTAATTCATTCAATGATGTCACTAGGCGAGACGATCGATCGGGGATTCACCTACCTCACACATGGGTGTATAAAGAATACTAATAATAACTTTGCCTCAGGGTGACCTGCAGGCTAGTGGAGGGAAGAAGTGCCTTACACCATTTTTGGTTGAGACTATCTCCACCCCGCCACTCACATTATCCACTACTGTTTCATAGTGCTGGGGAAGAAGACGCTGGCAGTCTACCCTAACTGTGACTGTCATAATTTTATACATTTATAATCATTCAAAGTCAATTTATCAAAATACATATATGTCACCATATAAAACCCTGAGATTCATTCTCTTGTGGGCATTTACAGTACGAAGAAACACAATCAAATCAATGAAAAATTACACACAAAGATGGACAAACAACCAATATGCTAAAGACAACAAACTGCAAATGCAGAAGTAAAATAATAATAAATAGTAAGTAAATAAATAATATAGAGAAAATGAGTAGATTGCTTGAAAGTGAAGCTGTAGATTGGGTCATCAGTTAGAGCTGAGTTGAATGAAGTTATCCCCTGCGGTATAAGTGCCTGAAGGTTGCTCAGTCTGGTGGTGTGGAACCTATGGCTCCTATACCTATACCTTCTTAGCATCCAAAACGCCAGAGAAAACAATCCAAGTTTCTCCCAGCCGCTCCTTATAGGTAATAATTCTCTAATCCAGGCAACATTCAGATAAACATCTTCTGCACTCCCACAAAGCTTCCACACCTCTCCAGGAATCAGCCCCTTGACAAACTCAAAAGATTCTGCAGATGCTGGAAATCCAGAGCAACATACACAAAATGCTGGAGGACCCCAGCAGGTCGGGCAGCATCTATGTAAGTGAATAAACAGTTGATATATTAAAATTCATTTCCATAGAAGCTGCCTTACCTGCTGACTTCCTCCAATCTTTTGTGTGTGTTGTCTTCACTAACTACCTGGTTATGACCTTGCACCTTATTGTCTGTCTGCTGGGTGGTGGGGTAGAGATAAGTCTCTACCAAAAGAGGTGTAAGACGTTCCTTCTCTCCACTAGCCTACAAGTCACCCTTGGGCAAGGCGTAGCACCTCTTTAGTCCACTGACCAATCACGTGAAGCCATTGGAGCAGCTGGATGGATGGTCGTATGAGCAGCTGGTGCACACCACAAGCCCTAGTTATACGACCACTGACACCAGGCAGACAATCTCTGAAAAGTATTCATAATGGCTGGGGTCACCCGTCTTCTAAAGACACTGCCCAGAAAAAGGCAATGGCAAACCACTTCTGTGGAAATATTTGCCAAGAACAATCATGGTCATAGAAAGACCCTGACTGCCTCCGTCATACAACATGGCACATAATGATGATGATGCCTAATTGCACTGCACTGTCTCGGTAACTGTTACTCTTTATGGTTTATGTATATTCTGCACTGTTTTACCTTGTACAACCTCAGTGCTCTGTGTAATGATCTGATCTGTATAAACAGTGTGCACGTCAAGCTTTTCATTACACGTGACAATCATAAACCAATTCCAATTCCAATTTTAATAGGGCAGGGAGAGAGGTTGGAGAGAGAGTCTGGGATTTTATTCCATGGAGCAAAGGAGACTGAGAGGTGACCTTATAGGGATGTGTATAATCACAAGGGGCACAGATAGGATGAACTCGCTCAGTCGAATTCCTAAAGGCGGGGAATCAACAACTAGAGTATAGGTTAAAGGTCAGAGGGTAAGATTGTAAGGGAACATGAGAGGCAACATTTTTACACCAAATATATGGAACGAGTGGCCAAAGGACCTGGTTGAAGCCGGTAAATTAACAATATTTAAAAGTCATAGGTATATGGATTGAACAGGTTTAGAGGGATATGAACCAAATGTGGCAAATAGGACATTTTCTCTTCTCCGAACTTCCATTGAGCAGGAGGTACAAAGGCCTGAAAGCATATACCACTGGGCTCAAGGATAGTTTCTACCTTGCTGCTATAGGACTACCTAACGGTTCTGTTCTGTATTTCATATTCAAATATTATATATTTTTTATCGATTAAGCATTCTTGTTTGTTTAAATAATTCATTACGGGTTATAAGTACAAATGTGTCATCACACTATCATGTGATACGTGCGTGCCTTGCTTAAGGTAAACCTGAAGTTAGACCCACATTTTTGGACTCCGAGGTCTTCCTTTGAATTAGTTTAATGTCATGAAGTTGTAAAACATGACAGTTCCTAATACAATAAGATTAGGAATACAATAATAATACAGTGACCTCACAATCCATCTCATTATGACTATTGTCTACCTGCACTGCAACTTCTCTCCAATAGTAACATTTTATTCTGCATTCTGTTATTATTCACCTTGTTCCTAGGAAATAGCAAAGGCATGTAATAAGGGCAATGTTATGATAGTCGTGGGGGATTTCAGTTGGGGAAAATCAGTCTGGTGCTGGATCCCAAGAGATGGAATTCGTAGAATGCCTATGAGATGGCAGTCTAGAGTGGCTTGTGGTTGAGCCTACTAAGGGAAAAGGCAATTCTGGATTGGGTGTTGTGTAATGAACCGCATTTGATGAGAGAACTTAAGATGAAGGAATCCTTGGGCATCAGAGATCATAATATGATAGAATTCAACCTGCAGCTTGAGAGGGAGAAGCTAAAGTCAGATGCATCGGTATTACAGTAGAGTAAAGGGAATTACAGAGGCACGGGAAAGGATGTGGACAAAATTGATTGGAAGGGAACACTGGCAGGGATGAAGCAGAGCAGCTGGAACTTCTGGGGGCAATTCGGAAGGTGCAGAATAGAGACAACCCACAGATGAAGGGGTATTCTAAAGGGAGGATGAAGCAACCGTGGCTGACAAGGGAAGTCAAAGACAGCAAAAAAGCTAAAGAGAGGACATATAATATAGCAAAAATTAGCAGGAAGATAGAGGATTGGGAAGCTTTTACAAACCAACAGAAGGCAACTAAAATAGCCGTAAGGAGAGAAAAAAATAAAAGATGAAAAGAGACCAGTGCAGGACGAGAGTGTGTCTGTGAGTTGTGGGGGTGGGTGGTGTCAGGGCATTCAGAACGGGTGTGCATGTGTGTTGGCCGGCGGCAGGGTGTTAGTATTAGGACGTCTAACAGACTGGGGAAAGGAACCGTTACCTAGCCTGACGGTTCTGCTACCTTCTGCTTCATAACAGGAGATAAAAGAGACTGCGGAAAGGATGGGAGGGGCCTTTGACAATGCCGAAGGCACCGTGAATGCAGCGCTTTTGGTATATGTCCTGGATGGATGGGGGGTGGGTGTGGGGGAGAAGAGAGAGACCTCAGCGAAGATATCAGCAGTCCTCAGAATTTGCTACAGGGTCAAGCAATCTGATGCAATGCAATTCCTGTAACAGTTGTGATGCCTCTGTGGACATGTGGCCAAGTGGTTAAGGCATTCGACTAGTGATCTGAGGGCCGTGAGTTCGAGCCCCAGCTGAGGCAACGTGTTGTGTCCTTGAGCAAGGCACTTAATCACACATTGCTCTGTGACAACACTGGTACCGAGCTGTATGGGTCCTAATGCCCTTCCCTTGGGCAACATCAGTGGCGTGGAGAGGGGAGACTTGCAGCATGGGCAACTGCCTGTCTTCCATACAACCCTGCCCAGGCCTGGACTTTCCAGGCGCAGATCCATGGTCTCACAAGATTAACGGATGCCTTTATAGTGATGCCTCTGGTCAGGGCACACTCCATGGTGCTCCGTAGAAAGTGGTGAGAAAAGGGGATGGGGTGAGCCTCGCTTGCCTCGATCTCCTCCAGGAGTGGAAGTACTGCTGTGCTCTCTTGGCTAAAGAAGCAGTGTTGAGGAACCAGGTGAGATAATTAGTAATATGCACCCCAAAAAACTTGGTGCTCCTGACCCAGATGCAGGCCACTAGGACTAGGGAAAATAATAGTTTGGCATGAACTAGATGGGCTGAAGGACCTGTTTCTGTGCTAAAGTAGTCTATGACTCTATTTATAACATCACCTGATACTTTCCTCCCATCACTTTAAAATTAGGCCCCGCCCTGGGAATGAGTCTCTGGATGCCCACTCCACCTGTGCCTCTTATCATCTTATACGCACAGCCACAGTTGTCTCTGTACTCACAGGGGGTCCCAGCTTTCGCCTCTTCAAACGTCACACGCTGATATGGCTTCTCAGTTCTCACTCCATTCTCATGTGCGAAAGGAGCTGGCATCGAAAGGGCCTAAAAAAGAGAATTGTCGAGAGGTGGAAGGACTTGGAGTAAACGGGGGCCATCTACTGCAGGTGTTACAAGAGAGTAACTCACCCAAAGTGCTGGATGGACTCAGCATCTAGAGAGGTATACAGTCTAAAGGCTGATCTATACTCCTGCGTCAACTCGACGCCGTAACCTACGCAAGTGGCCTATGCACGTTACGAGCATTTATACTTGTGCGTTGGTGTGTCTGCACCGCTCTGCAATTCGGGCACGTCGCGCATGCGCACACACCTGCCCGTGCAAGGCTTCATGGTCATGGTAGTCTTTCTCGGGGTAAACAAGTTTAAAGTGAGCATCTTTTTTCGTAAAAGCGAAATGTGTCCTCCATAATTTCGGAGGTCTGTAAAGCTTTATGGAAAGCATCGCAGCCAGAGTCCCTTCCCTGCCCTTCAGTCGCCCAATGGGAAGCTATTGCAGTGTAGGAGGAAATGCGATGCTACCAAGCGGACCAATCACAGTTGTTCGGTCTGCGTTGCCGTGACGCGCAGTTACATTTTGGGAAAGGTGTGGGTCAGGCTACGGCGTAGGGATCCGCGTAGGCACTGTGTAGAGTTCGCAACGCCGTACCTACGGTGTTGATTTGACACAGAAGTATAAATCAGCCTTTAGGCATATATGAAGTGCCTATAAAAGGTATTCACCCCCCCCCCCAGAAGTTTTTAATGTTTTATAACATTGAATCACAGCAGATTTAATTTGGGCTTGGAAGGGATTCACTCTTTGTCAAAGTGAAAACACATCTCAACAAAGTGATCTAAATTAATTACAAATATAGAACACAAAATAATTGATTGCGTAAGTATTCATCCCCATTAATATAACACACCAAATCATTTCTGATGCAGCCAATTGGTTTTAGAAGTCACAGACTTAGTTAAATGGAGATCACCTGTGTGCAGTTAAGGTGACTGTAGTAAAAATACATCTGTATCTGGAAAGCCCAACTGCTACCATTCCAGTATGGGTTAAAGAAGGAAATACAATTTTTACCAAAACAGGGAAGGTTGAGTTACTGGCTTGGCCATCTGCTGCAAGATAATTTAAGTGAAGGGGCTAAACAATGTAGGGATAAGGCTCTGAGTGAATACCCTGATGTGTTGGAAGCCAGCTGTAGCAGTGATAGTATTAGTGATGTGGAGTTTTCTTTGCGTGAATTTAAGAAAGCTATTAATAGTACAGGTCAGACAGCTCCAGGAAAGGGTAAGATGGCTGACAGCTCTCTTAAGATAATATTAAAACTTTTGATCCATAATTGAAATTTAGGCCATCTTCCCTCATGGAAAATGGCAGTAGTAGTGCCTATTCTAAAACCTGGAAAACTCCTGTTGCATCCTTCTAGTTATAGACCAATATTATTAACGTCCTACCCACGTAAACTTACGCAGCGCGTGGTAATAGAGCGGTTGAATTATATTTTGAAAAAAAGAGGTGATATAGTGTTTTATCAAAGCAGATTTCAGAAGGGTAGAACGTCATTAGATTCAGTTTTATGTTTGGAAGGTGATATTAGGAAAGCACAGGTAAATATTGAAATTGTAATAACAGTATTCTTTCATATAGAAAAAGCGTATGTTATGTTGTGGAGGGAGGGCCTTTTGATTAAATTATGAAAATTAGGTGAGAGAGGAAGGCTATATAATTTTTCCCTGAGGTTTTTTATTTGGACCATCTATGCAGGTAAGGTATATTCGGGCTTCTATGGGATAGAGAAATGGAACTCCACAAGGCAGTATTTGTAGCCCCTTATTGTTTAATATTATGATTAATGATATTTTCTCTGAGATAGGTAGGGAGTGGGTAATTCACTTCCTACAGATGATGGAGCCTTGTGGATCAGGAAAAAAAATGCAATTTAACTGTATATAGGGTGCAATTAGCAATAAGGTCGAACAGTGGGCAAAGAGACGGGGTTTTAAGCTTTCAGTAGCTAAAGCACAGGTTATGTGTTTTACAGAGGATCAACAGACATGCACTTAATTTGAAATTATATAGTCAAACTCTGGAAGAAATATCAGTGATAAGATTTCTTGGCATGTGGCTGGATAATAAACTGACATGAAAGCACCGTATCAGTAAGATAATTGACAAATGTAAAGGGGTGTTAAATATCCTTGGGTGTCTGTGTGGGTATTCTTGGGTGCTACACGAAAATCTCTGTTGACTATATATTTGTTTAATTAGATTGGTACTTGATTATGGCTGTTTGGCTTATGAATCAGCTTCATCTTCAAATTTAAAATGCTTGGCTGTGCTACAAGCACAGGATTTAAGACTGTTGTGGTGCAGTAAGGTTGTCTCCTGTTTTGGCTTTACAAGTTGAAATGGGACAATTACCCTTACAGATGTGGAGGCTGATGTTGATGTTAACATACTGGGTTAATCTGAGGGGGCAGAGAAATGATCATCCTTGGGATACTAAGAAAGTTGACAAGGGTAAAGCGGTGGATGTTGTCTATATGGACTTCAGTAAGGCCTTTGACAAGATTCCACACGGAAGGTTAGTTAGGAAGGTTCAATCGTTAGGCATTAATATCGAAGTAGTAAAATGGATTCAGCAGTGGCTAGATGGAAGACGGCAGAGAGTAGTGGTGGATAACCGTGTGTCAGATTGGAGGACGATGTGTAGCAGTGTGCCTCAGGGATCTGTACTGGGTCCAATGTTGTTTGTCATATATATTAATGATCTGGATGATGGGGTGGTAAATTGGATTAGTAAGTGTGCAGATGATACTAAGATAGGTGGTGTTGTGGATGATGAGGTAGGTTTTCAAAACTTGCAGACAGATTTAGGACATTTAGAAGAGTGGACTGAAAGATGGCAGATGGAGTTTAATGCTGAAAAATGTGAGGTGCTACATTTTGGTAGGACTAATCAAAATAGGGCATACATGGTAAATGGTAGGACATTAAAGAATGCTGTAGAACAGAGGGATCTAGGAATAATGGTGCATATTTCCCTGAAGTTGGAATCTCATGTGGATAGGGTGGTGAAGAAAGCTTTTGGTATGCTGGCCTTTATTAATCAGAACATTGAGTATAGGAGTTGAGATGTAATGTTGAAATTGTATAAGGCATTGGTAAGGCCAAATTTGGAGTATTGTGTACAGTTCTGGTCACCGAATTATAGGAAAGATGTCAATAAAATTGAGAGAGTACAGAGGAGGTTTACTAAAATGTTGCCTGGGTTTTATCTCCTAAGTTACAGAGAAAGTTTGAACAAGTTAGGTCTTTATTCTTTGGAGCGTAGAAGGTTGAGGGAGGACTTGATAGAGGTGTTTAAAATTATGAGGGGGATTGATAGAGTTGATGTGGATAGGCTTTTTCCATTGAGAATGGGGAAGCTTAAAACGAGGACATGAGTTGAGACTTAAAGGACAAAAGTTTAGAGGTAACGTGAGGGGGAACTTCTTTACTCAGAGAGTGGTAGCTGTGTGGAATGAGCTTCCAGCAGAAGTAGTTGAGGCAGGTTTGATGTTGTCGTTTAAAGTTAAATTGGATAGATCTATGGAGGAAAGGAATGGAGGCTTATGGGCTGAGTGCAGGTTGGTGGGACTAGGAGAGAGTAAGAGTCTGGCACGGACTAGAAGGGCCAAGATGGCCTGTTTCCGTGCTGTGGTTATATGGTTATATCCTGTTAAAAGTGTGTTGGAAGACTGTTGGGACATCATAAAAAGAGTGTTTTTAGCTTTGGATGGCTGGGTTCTCATCACATTAGGAACATGGGTTTGTTGGATTCTGCAGTATGTCCCATTGTTGCTTTTTCGATAACCCCACCACGGTTTTTTCCAATGACTTTAGTTGATTTTCGGTTGCATGATTTAATGAAATCCAAGGATCCTGATATGCCAGTGAGTCTGTTGGTTCATCAATATGTTAAGGAAAATTACTGTGATTTGTTAACCATTTTTACTGATGAATCAAGAGATAATTTAATCGGGAATGTCAGTGTTCTTGTGCCTGAATTACAGGTAACAATAAAGAAACGCCTTACTAACTATTTATCAGTGTATACTGCAGAACTGGTTGCCATCATTTTGGGCTTACAGTGTGTGGAGGAAATCTGTCCTTGCAAAGTTATAATTTGTTCAGGTTATTTTTCGGTTTTGACTAGTCTTAAAATGGGTCATTCTAGCAGTAGGTCAGATTTACTGTTGGAAGCTCTTCAGTCTTTATTTCACATTCAAAGTATTGGTCTACATGCTTTCATCTTACGGGTCCCTGCACATAGAGATGTTGAGGGGAATGAGCAGGTTGATTATTTGGCCAAAAAAGCTGTTAAAAGTTCATCTGTGGATATAGACTTTCCACTTAGCAAATCAGAACCAAAGGGGTTGGTGGGGCTAAGAATTAGGGGATTATGGCAAGACTTGTGGGATAATGGGCATAAAGTGAGACACCTTAACATAAAACTGTTGGATTGATGGGAGAAGGGGGTAAGACAAGAAGGGAAGGAATTATTCACTTGATTTAGAATTGGGCATACTATGTTTAATTATACCTTTATATCCTGTTGGAAAACATCACTCTGGGGTGTGTAGGTTTTGGCATTACTATGAAACAGTTGAACACATTCTTTTACAATGTGGAGCCTATAAGGTTGAAAGAAAGCAATTGCAGGCTGCACTATTGGCTTTCGGGGTTGACAGTTTTCATTTTAAAAACTTCACTAAGTTATAGAAGTGACTTTAATTCACAATATTGTCTTTCATTATTTAAAATCTATAGGGCATTATTGGGGTAATTTGGTTTTCATTTGATAAAGAACTATTAGGAGTTTTATTTCCAAACACACTACACTACACTCCAGTCCTATTGGTTGCAGTAATGCACCTTTAAGTTAGATTGCCAACTGCTATTAAAAGTCAGAAGTCCAGCTGCTGGTGAGTCAGTATTCTGGCAAAAACTACACCATGAAGACAAAAGAACACTCCAGCCAACTCTGAGAAAAGGTTATTGAAAAGCACAAGTCAGGAAATGAATACAAGAAAGTTTCCAAGTCACTGAATATCCTTTCGAGTACAGTTAGGTCAATCATCAAGAAATGGAAAGAATATGGCACAGTTGTAAATCTGCCTAGAGCAGGCCATCCTCAAAAACTGAGTGACCGTGCAAGAAGGGGACGAGTGAGGGAGGCCACCAAGAGACCTATGACAACTCTGGAGGAGTTATAAGCTTCAGTGGCTGAGATGAGAGAGACAGCGCATACAAGAACTATTGCCTGGAGCTTCACCAGTCACAGCTTTATGGGTGAATGACAAATAGTCATAGTCACACTTTATTGATCCCGGGGGAAATTGGTTTTCGTTACAGTTGCACCACAGATAATAAATAGTAATAAAACCATAAATAGTTAAATAGTAATATGTAAATTACTTATGCAGGAAATAAGTCCAGGACCAGCCTATTAGCTCAGGGTGTCTGACCCTGAGAAAGCCACTGTTGGGGGAAAAAAAAACTCACATGAAATCTGAGAGAGAGTTTACCAGAAGGCATGTGGGAGACTCTGAAGTCAGCTAGAAGAAGGTTCTGTGGTCTGATGAAACCAAAATTGAACTTATTGGACACCAGACTAAATTCTATGTTCGGCGTAAGCCAAACACCGTACAGCATCAAGAACACACTATTCCTAGCATGAAGCATGGTGGTGGCTGCATCATGCTGTGGGGATGCTTCACTCCAGCAGGCCCTGGAAGGCTTGTGAAGGTAGAGGGTAGCAAAATACAGTGAAACTCTGGTTGAAAACCTGATGCAATCTGCAAGAGAACTGCGACTTGGGAGAAAATTGCTTTCCAGCAAGACGATGATCTCAAGCATAAAGCCAAAGCTGCACAGGAATGGCTTAAAAACAACAAAGTTAATGTTTTGGAGTGACCTCAATCCATATATGAGTTTGTGGCTGGACTTGAAAGGGGCTGTTCACTCACCATCCCTATGCAACCTGATTGAGCTTGAAAGCAGAATGGGGGGGGGGGGGGAATTGCAGTGTCCAGATGTGCAAAGCTGATAGAGACCTGTCCACACTCAAGTCTGTAACTGCTGCCAAAGGTGCATCTACTAACTTGAAGAGGGTGAGTAATTATGGAATCAATTATTTTGTGTTTAATAATAGTAATAAATTTAGACCAAATTGTAGAAGTTTGTTTTCACTTTGACATCTTTCCTGTTGATCAGTGTCAAAAAAGCTATATTAAATCCACTCTGATTCAAAGTTGAAAAACAATAGAACATGAAAACTTCTGGGGGGCGGAGGTGAATACTTTTTACAGGCACTGTATATCGCTAAGATGACTAAGACTTTCGCATGGTATTGTATTTGTCAATGTGGAGTGAAGAGCGAGGTTGTAAATCTGGCGGGAGCAAAGGATGTTGGGAATGGCGCGGGTGCAGTGCCGCGGGAAGGGTATGGAACAGTTGGTAGAGAAGGAATGGCATGGGCAGGGGGTGGCACAGGTGCAGACATGCCCAGCTCTGGACACCAGGCAAGGTCATCTGATTCCAAACAATTGGTTTATTGATCATTAAAATGTCTCTCTGATGCTTCCCAATCCCTCCCCTCTCCCTTCCTCTTATCCCAACCATGATTCCTCTCTCCCTGTCCCCTTCCCACTCTCAGTCCACAATAGACCCTATCAGAATCATCACTCACACGTGTCAGGAAAGTTGTTTAATTTTGCGGCAGCAGTACAGTGAAATACATAAAATTACTAAAGTACTGTGCAAAAGTCTTATGCATCATATATATGTGCCTAAGACTTTTGCACAATACTGTATATATAATGTTTTTATTTATTATTACAAGACCATAGGATATAGGAGCAGAATTAAGTCATTTGGTCCATCGTGTCTGCTCCGCCATTTCATCATTTCCCCCTCAGCCCCAGTCTCCAGCCTTTTCCCCATATCCCTTCATTCCCTGACGCGTCAAAAATCTATCATCCTCTGCCTTCAATATACATTAAGAATTGGTCTCCACAGCTGCCTGTGGCAAAATATTCCACTGATTCACCTCTCCCTGGCTAAAAAAAATTCCTCCATCTCCATTCTAAAAGAATACCCCTCTATTCTGAGGCTGTGTCTCATACTCTCCCACCATTGGAAACATCCACTCCACATCCACTCTATCAAGGCCTTTTACCATTCGATAGGTTTCAAACAGGTCACCCCTCATTCTTTCGAAATCTAGTTAATATTGGCACAGAGCCATCAAAAACTCTTCATATGACAAACCATTCAATCCTGGAATCATTTTCATGAACCTCCTTTGAACCCCCTCCAGTTTCAGCACATCCTGTCTAAGATAAAGGGCCCACAACTGTTCACGCTACTCCAAGTGAGGCCTCACCAATGCATTATACAGTCTCAGCCTTCCATCCTTGCTTTTATATTCCAGTCCTCTTAAAATGAATGCTAACATTACATTTGCCTTCCTCACCACAGACTCAACCTGCAAATTATCCTTTAGAGAATCCTGCAAAAGGACTCCCAAATCCCTTTGTACTTCAGGTTTTTGTATTTTCTCTTCAGTTAGAAAACAGTCGACCCTTTCATTTCTTCTACCAAAGTGCATGATCATACACTTCTCAATACTGTATTCCATCTGCCACGTCTTTGCACATTCTCCTAATCTGCCTAAGCCATTCTGTAGCCTCTCAAAATTACCTGTCCCTCCACCTATTTTCATATCATCTGAAAACTTGGCAACAAAGCCATCAATTACATCATCCAAATCATTGGGATATACTGTAAAAAGAATCATTCCCAACACAAATCGTGTGGAACACCACTAGACACCAGCAGACAGCCAGAAAAGGCTCCCTTTATTCCCACTCTTTGTCTCCTGCCAATCACCCACTGCTTTATCCATGTTAGAGTCTTTCCTTGGGCTTGTATCTTTTTAAGCAGCATCATGTGTGGCACCTTGTCACAGGCCTTCTGAAAATCTAAGAACACCACCTCCACCGATTCTCCTTGACTATCCTGCTTGTTATTTCTTCAAAGAATTCCAACAGCTTTGTCAGGCAAGATTTTCCCTTGAGGAAACCATGCTGACTACCGATTTTATCACGTGCCTCCAAATACCCTGAGACTTCATCCCTAATAATCAACTCCAACATTTTCCCAACCACTGAGGTCAGACTAATTGGCCTATAATTTCCTTTCTTCTGCCTCCCTCCCTTTTCCAAGATTGGAGTGACATTTGCAATGTTCCATTCTTCTGGAACCACTCCAGAATCTTGTGATTCTTGAAAGATAATTACTAATGCATCTGCGATCTCTTCAACCACATCTTTCTGAACTCTGGGGTATACACCATCTGGTCCAGGTGACTTATCTACCTTCAGACCTTTCAGTTTCCCAAGCATCTTCTCTTTAGTTATGGTAACTTCACTCAGTGAAGATGCCCCCCGACATCTGGAACTTCCACAGTGAAGACAGATGCAAAATACTTATTCAGTTTCTCTGCCATTTCATTGACCCCCATTGCTACCTTTCCAGCATCATTTTCCAGCGGTCTGATATCCACTTTCACCTCTCTTTTACACTTCATGTATCTGAAAAAACTTTTGGTATCCTCTTTAATATTATTGGCTAGCTTGCTTAAAATTCCATCTTTCCCTTCTTAATGACTTTTTAGTTGCCTTCTGGTGGTTTTTAAAAGCTTCCCAATCTTCTAACTTCCCACTAATTTTTGCTCCATTATATGCCCTCTCTTTGTTAGCTTTCACTTCTCTTGTTAGCCACTGTTGTGTTATCTTTCCTTTAGAAAACTTCTTCCTCTTTGTATATATCCTGAAACTTGTGAATTGCTTCCAGAAATTCCAGTCATTGCTGCTCTACCATCATCCCTGCCAGTGTTCTTTTCCAATCAATTCTAGCCAACACCCCTCTCATGCCTCTGTAATTCCATTTACTCCACTGTAACATTGATACATCTGACTTTAGCTTCTCCTTCTCAAATTTCAGGGTGAATTCGATCATATTATGATCACTTGCCCCTAATGATTCTTTTACCTTAAGCTCGCTAATCAATTCTGGGTCATTGCACAACACCTAAACCAGAATAGCTGATTCTCTAGTGGGCTCAACCATGAACTGCTCTAAAAAAAAATCATCCCATAGGCATGCTAGAAATTCCCTCTCTTGGGATCCAGCACCAACTTGATTTTCCCAACCTACTGGCATATTGAAATCCCCAATGACCATTGTAACATGGCCCCTTTGACATCCATTTCCTATCTCCCATTGTAATTTGTAGGCCACATCCTTGCTTCTGTTTGGGGGTCTGTATACAACTTCCATCAGGGTCTTTTTACCCTTGCAGTTCCTTACTCTCTCCACAATGATTCAATACTTTTTGACCCTATGTCACCTCTTTCTAATGTTTTTATTTCAATTTTTTACCAACCGAGCAACGTTGCACCCCCCCCCACGCCTTCCTGCCTATCCTTTCGTTACAATGTGTATCCTTGGACATTAAGCTCCCAGCTATAATCTTTCAGTCATGATTCAGTGATGCCTGCATCATACTTGCTAATCTGCAATTGTGCTATAAGTTCATCTACATTATTCTATATACTGCGTGGATTCAGATACATCACCTTCAGTCCTGTATTCACCCCTTTTGGTCCTGCATTCACCCTTTTTCATTTTGTTGCACCATGCTCAGCCTTTTGATTCCTAAGTTTGTTTGAGGTCTTACCAACATCTGCCTCCACAACCTCTCCACTAACTGTTCTGGCACTCCGGTTCCCATCCCCCTGCAACTCTAGTTTAAACCCCACCGTGCAGCATTAACAAACCTTCCAGCTAGGATTTTAGTCCCCCTCCAGTTCTCGTGCAAACTGTCCCTTCTGTACAGGTCTCACCTTCTTTCCAAAAATCTTGTGCCCTCCCTCCTACACCAATTCCTGAGCCACATACTAAACTAGCATTAATAGTTCAAGCCTCACTAGCACGTGGCACTGGTAGCAATCTTGAGATCACAACCCTGCCCTTTAACTTGGCACCTAACTCCCTGAACTCCCAATGTAGAACCTCGTCACTCGCCCTACCCATGTCATTGGTACCTACATGGATCATGACTTCTGGTTCTTCACTCTCTAACTTAAGAATGTTGAGGACTCTATCCCAGATGTCCTGAACCCCGGCACCCAGGAGGAAACATAGCATCCGGGGATCTTGTTCTCGCCCACAGAATCTCCTGTCCGTTCCCTTAACTAACAAATTCCCTACCACCACAGCATGCCTCTTCTTCGCCCTTCCCTTCACGATTATAAAGCAACAAGTTTTGTGTCTTGTTCCTCACTTCTGAAAGAACCATGGATTAAAAATATCGGAATCCAATATGACTCGTCCCCTCTTCTCTCTACTTCTCAGTCCATTGTCACTGCACCCATGCAAGCTCAACGTTCACAAACAGATTGCCATTTCTCTGATCAGCCTCAAAAATAAGTACCCCCTTGGCTATAAAGTGTTGAGGACTAATCCCCAAAAAACACTATACAAATAATATTTTTAAATTGCCATAACTACTATGTTGGTAGTTCAAAGTAAATTAATCAAAGTACTGTACATGTATGTCACCATATACAATCCTGAGATTCATTTTCTTGCAGGCATTCACAGCAAATACAAAGAAACACAACACAATCAGTGAATGAAAAACTGTCCTTGAAAGTGAGCCCATGGGTTGTGGGAACAGTTCAGTGTCAGGTTGAGCGAAGTTATCCCCTCTGATCAACAGCCTGATGGTTGAGGGGTTATAACTGTTCCTGAACCTGGTGGTGTAGGCCCTGAGGCTCCTGTACCTCTCTCCCGATAGCAGCAGTAAAAAAAGACTGTGGCTTGGATGGTAGGGGTCCTTGTTGATGGCTACTGCTTTTCTGTGATAGCGCCGTGGAGACGTGCTTTACCCGTGATGGACTGGGTGGTATCTACTACTTTCTGTAGCTTTTCCACTGGAGGGCAAGTGTCAGAGCACAATGCTCCTCTGCCACAGGGCCCCTAGCAGCAGTGTATGAATACACTGATGTTAAAGTGTCACAGAGCAATACAGTATAGATACAGGCCCTTCGGCCCAAACGGTCCACATTCACCACAGTATGCATTCAGCTAGTCCCAATTTCCTGCATTTGGTCGATAGCCCCCGAGGCCTATCCACTCAATATGACAGTCCATATGCTTTTTATATAATGGTATTGTACAGAGAGTGGGTTAAGGGGAACCTGAGGGGGATCTTCTTCACTCAGAGGGTGGTGAGAGTGTGGAACGAGCTGCCAGTGGAAGTGGTGGATGTGGGTTCCATTTCAACATTTAAGAAAAATTTGGATCAGTACATGGATGGGAGGGGCATAGTCTGGGGTGCAGATTGAGGGAATTAGGCAGAGTAATAGTTTGGCACAAACTAGATGGGCTGAACAGCCTGTTTCGTTGTTGTAGTGCTCTAAGACTCTATGACTGTGGTGGGTGCATCAAACACACTGCCAGAGGTGCTGTTAAAGGGAGATATACATGAATTAAGGACATTAAAGAGACTCTCAAAAGCATATGGATGACAGAAAAATTGAGGGTTACGTGGGAGGAAAGGATTAGATTGAACTTGGGAGTAGTTTAAAAGGGCAGCACAACATTGTGGGCCAAGGTGTCTGGACTGTGCTGTTGCTCTCTGTTCTATATCAGAGGTTCCACTCTCCGTGGTCAATTTACTAGGTACACATTAGTGCAAGCAGTGTTATTCATTTACTGAGACAGCACAGAACGGGCACTTCCGGCCCTTCAAGCTGCACTGCCCAGGAATCCCCCAAATTAATCTGGGCCTAATCATGGGACACTACAGAAAGACCAATTACCCTACCAGCTGGTATGTCTTTGGAATGTGGGAGGAAACCGGAGCACCCTGAGGAAACCCACGCAGTCACGAGGTGAATAAACAAACTCCTTACAGGCAGCATGGGATTATAATCACCCAATCGTGTGGCAGCAACTCAATGCATAAAAACATGCAGACATGGTCAAGACATTCAGATGT
Organism: Mobula birostris; assembly: GCF_030028105.1. NCBI lineage: Eukaryota > Metazoa > Chordata > Chondrichthyes > Myliobatiformes > Myliobatidae > Mobula > Mobula birostris. The sequence goes on from NC_092373.1 coordinate 7,938,096, forward strand.
TGTTCAGACCAAATGTCAGAATGGGGAAGAAATGTGATCTAACTGACTTTCGCCATGGAATGATTTTTGGTGCCAGAGAGGGTAGTTTGAGTATCTCAGAATCTGCTGATCTCCTGGGGTTTTCACGCATAACAGTCTCTCGAGTTTACAGAAAAACAAAAAAAATCAGTGAGCAGCAGTTCTGTTGGTGAAAATGGCTTGTTAATGAGAGAGGTCAGAGGAGAATGGTCAAACTAGTGCAAGCTGACAAGAAGGCAATAGTAACAAATAACCACACGTTACAACAGTAGTGTGCAGAAGAGCATCTCTGAATGCACAACATGTTGAACCTTGAAGTGGATGGGCTACAACAGCAGACCACAAATGTGCACTCAGCGGCCACTTTATTAGGTATAGAAGGTTCCCAATAAAGTAGCTACTGGAGTCGATGCTAAAATTGTCACTAATAGTTCCAAACGGATGTCAGAAGAGTGCTCTGAATGGGACACTATTACAACAAGGAATGTTATTTGTGAAATGTTGGTGGGTTAAGGAGAAACCACTTGGAACACACACAAAGTGCTGGAGGAAATCAACAGGTCAAGTATCATCTACAGAGGGGAATAAATAGTCAACATTTCGGTCTGGAAAGGAAAGGAGAAGAAGCCAGAATGGGACGATGGGGAGGGCAAGGAGCTCAAGTGATAGGTGAGACCGGGTGAAGGGAAGAGAGGCAATGAAGTGAGAAGCTGGAAAGCGATAGATGGAAGAAGTAAAGGAAGAAGGAATCTTATGGAGGAGGAGCGTGGACCATGGGAGAAAGAGGTACCAAAGGAAGGTAATGGACAAATGAGGACCAGGTCATGGAGGGAATAGTAAACACAAGCGATTCTGCAGATGCTGGAAATCCAGAGCAAATCACGCTAAATGTTGGAGGAACTCAGCAGGTCGTGCAGCATTGATGTTTTGAGCTAAGACCCTTCAATGGAACACACATGGAGTCAAGGGACAGAAGGTGGAATGAGATCTCATTCTACCTTCTCATCACAGTACTAAGCAACATTGCATCCGTATTGTACTGTCTCAGTACTTCGATACTTTTTATTCGCAGTTATTTTGTAAATAACACTATTCTTTGCATTTCTGGTCAGATGCTAAATGCATTTCATTGGCTTTGTATCTGTACTCGGCACAATGACAATAAAGTTGAACCTAATCTAAATCTAATCTAATCTAGAAGGGTGGGAGAAGAATCACGTGAAATGCGGACACCGTCAAGTAGCAGTTCTGCCAAGTGGCTGGACCTGAGTAAGAGAAGCTGTAATCCTCAGTTGCCTAGTGAATATCCCACTTCATTATAAGTTGAAATTCAAGTTTAATTGTCATTCAACCATACATACACATGAATACAGCCCAATGAAACAGCATTCCTCAAGGCCAAGGTGCAAAACTTGGTATTGACAGTCACACACAGCACAAGCCACAGTTTTTTTTTTCCTTTCTATCTATCCATTTAGAGATACAGAACAGAAAACCCGATTTAACCCTCGTCTAATCATGGGACACTTACAATGACCAATTAATCTATTAACTCTTTGGACTGGGGTGGAAACTGCAGCACCCAGAGGAATCCCATGCATTCCACGGGGAGGATGTACAAACTCTATACAGAGTATGCTGGGACTGAACCTTGACCTCCAACGCCTCCAGCTGCAATAGCGTTGCGCTAACCGCTACGGTATCATGATGCCATTATGGCACACAGGATATCAATAAAACGTACATTAAAACAGAAAACAAATAGCCCATCCCTGTGTGTCAAGGCTTTAGGTTGATGGTGCATGGGATGTTGCCCTGAAGCCACGTTTCTGCAAGAACAAGTCCGCAACCGTCCGATCATCACGCGCTAGTGCAGCCACAGACAAACACAACCCAGCTTGTCTTCCACTGAGAGTACACTGGAGAGCAGCACCGACAGGAGAGGACAGCCACCAACCCAGCGTCGTGTCTCCTCCCCGGACGGCTGAAACAGTCGACCCTGTGGCGTGAGGGCCTGGTCCGTGCAACAACCGAGGCCACGCAGCTGACTAGCCATCGGTCTCACCACTGAAGCTAAGGCACAAAGTACCTGATCCACTCACCGGTCGCGGGATTTTCATTGGGATGGGGTCATCGTTGGTGGTGCCATTGGGACCTGATCCGTCCTGCCTCCTCTTTCTGGAGTTCAGTCTGGCAGCAACCGGCATCTCCATCTCATCTGGTGGCTGCAGCAGGCTAAAGAGAGAAAAAAACAAATGGATGTCTATCAGAAAGCAAAGAACCAACAAACTCTTTGGACCATACAAAAGAACTCTAGACATTCAGAACTCAACAACTACGGCGCAGTGGCATTGGCACCAATCATCATGACGCGCTTTGATAATGGCACATATCAAAAGCTCCATTCCTGCCACACTGGACACTCCCCAATATGCTTGCTGTCAGAACCACTTTATGGCATGCCACAGCATCTGCCATACATCTGGCCCTGACACATTGAGAAAACAAGGACACTTGTGTCAGAATGCTGTTTCTGTTCCTGGATTCAGTTTGGCATTCAACAGCATTGTCCCACGGACCTCAGTGAATAAACTCCACTCGTCAGTCTAAATACACCACTGTGCAACTGAGTGTTGGACTATTCGATAAATCTCAGAGTGTCAGGATGTACAATTGCTCCTCCCTCCCCATCATCCTCAACACAGGTGCCTCCCAGGGCGGTGTACTGAGCCCATTGCTGTACACCTGCTCACACAATGACTGCATGGCCAGACACCCAAGTAATCGCATTCTCAAGTTCAGCCATGGCACAAAGGTGGTGGTTATCAAACTCAGAATTCACACTACTCACAGCCCTCTTTACAGCAGCAGCTGAGCAGATTCAAACTCCTGGGAGTGCACATCACACACAATCTCTCATGGTCCCAGAACAGATCCTACACAATCAGGAAAGCTCACCAATGCCTCAACTTTCTGATGAGGCTGAAGAGAGCTGGACTATGCACATATGCACTTGCGCCCTTCTACAGATGTGCAGTAGAGAGAGCAGCCTAACATGCTGCATTATAGCACAGCACAGAAATTGCACTGTGGCAGACAGGAAGGCTTTAAAACACATAGTCAAAACACCACAAAGGTAGTAATCTTGGGATTACTGCCTGTACCACATGACAGTGAGTATAAGAATAGAATGAGGTGGAGGATAAATGCGTGGCTGAGGGATTGGAGCAGGGGGCAGGGATTCAGATTTCTGGATCACTGGGACCTCTTTTTGGGGCAGGTGTGACCTGTACAAAGGGGATGGGTTGCACTTGAATCTCGGGGGACCAATATCCTGGCAGGGAGGTTTGCGAAGGCTATTGCGGAAGAGGCAGTTGGCTCGCAAATAGAGAAAGCTTGGAGACAGTGCAAGAGGGAGAACAGGCAGGTGATAGAGAAGGGACGCGGTCAGACTGATGGTTTGAGATGTGTCTATTTTAATGCGAGTATTATGAACAAAGCGGATGAGCTTAAAGCGTGGATCAGAACTTGGAGCTATGTGGCTGTTCCAGAGACCTGGATGGCTCAGGGGCAGGAATGGCTACTTCGAATACCAGGCTTTAGATGTTTGAGAAAGGACAGGGAGGGAGGCAAAAGAAGTGGAGGAGTGGCACTGTTGATTAGAGATAGTGTCACTGCTGCAGAAAAGAAGGAAGTCATAGAGGGATGGTCTACAGAGTCTATGTGGGTAGAAGTTAGGAACAGGAAGGGGTCAATAACTCTACTGGGTGTTTTTTTTAATAGACCACCCAATAGTAACAGGGACATCAAGGAGCAGATAGGGAGACAGATTCTGGAAAGGAGTAATAATAACAGGATTGTTGTGGTGGGAGATTTTAATTTCCCAAATATTGATTGGCATCTCCCTAGAGCAAGGGATTTAGATGGGGTGGAGTTTGTTAGGTGTGTTCAGGAAGGGTTCTTGACACAATATGTAGATAAGAGGAGAGGCTGTACTTGATCTGGTAATGGGAAATGAATCTGGTCAGGTGTCAGATCTCTCAGTGGGAAAGCATTTTGGAGATAGTGATCATAGTTCTAATCTCCTTTAAGGGATAGGAACAGACAGGTTATGAAAGCGTTTAATTAGAGTAAGGGGAAATATGAGGCTACCAGGCATAAACTTGGAAGCATAAGTTGGGAACAGATGTTCTCACGAAAATGTAAAGAAGAAAGGTGGCAAATGTTCAGGGGATATTTACATGGAGTTCTGCATAGGTACGTTCCAATAAGACAGGGAAAGAATGGCAGGGTACAGGAATTATGGTGTAAATCTAGTCAAGAAGAAAAGAAGAGCTTACGAAAGGTTCAAAAAACTAGGTAATGATAGAGATCTAGAATATTATAAGGCTAGCAGGAAGGAGCTTAAGAATGAAATTAGGAGGGGCAGAAGGAGAAGACCTTGGCGGACAGGATTAAGGAAAACCCCAAGGCATTCTACAAGTATGTGAAGATCAAGAGGATAAGACGTGAGAGAATAGGACCAATCAAGTGTGACAGTAAAAAAGTGTGTATGGAACTGGAGGAGATAGCAGAGGTACTTAATGAATACTTTGCTTCAGTATTCAATACGGAAAAGGATCTCGGCGACTGTAGGGATGACTTGCAGTGGACTGAAAAGCTTGAGCATTTAGAAATTAAGAAAGAGGATGTGCTGGAGCTTTTGGAAAACATCAAGTTGGATAAGTCACCGGGACCAGATGAGATGTACCCCAGGCCACTGTGGGAGGCGAGGGAGGAGATTGCTGAGCCTGTGGCGATGATCTTTACATCATCAATGGGAACGGGAGAAGTTCCGGAGGATTGGAGGGTTCCTTATTCAAGAAAGGGAGTAGGGATAGCCCAGGAAATTAAAGACCAGTGAGCCTTACCTCATGGTTGGTAAGCTGATGGAGAAGATCCTGAGATGCAGGATTTATGAACATTTGGAGAGACATAATACGATTAGGAATAGTCAGCATGGCTTTGTCAAAGGCAGGTTGTGCCTTATGAGCCTGATTGAATTTTTTGAGGATGTGACTAAACACGTTGATGAAGGTAGAGGAGTAGATGTGGTGTATATTGATTTCAGCAAAGCATTTGATAAGGTACCCTATGTAAGCCTTGTTGAGAAAGCAAGGAGGCATGGGATCCAAGGGGACATTGCTTTGTGGATCCAGAACTGGCTTGCCCACAGAAGGCAAAAAGTGGTTGTAGACAGATCATATTCTGCATGGAGGTCGGTGACCAGTGCTGTGCCTCAGGGATCTGTTCTGTGACCCCTACTGTTTGTGATTTTTTTAAATAAATGACTTGGATGAGGAAGTGGAGGGATGGGTTAGTAAGTTTGCTGATGACACAAAGGTTGGAGGTGTTGTGGATAGCGTGGAGGGCTGTCAGAGGTTACAGCGGGACACTGATAGGATGCAAAACTGAGCTAAGAAGTGGCAGATGGAGTTCAACCCAGATAAGTGTGAAGTGATTAATTTTGGTAGGTCAAATATGATGGCAGAATATAGTATTAATGATAAAATTGGCAGTGTGGACGATCAGAAGGATCTTGGAGCCCAAGCCCATAGGACACTCAAAGTGCTGCGCAGGTTGACTGTGGTTAAGAAGGCACATGGCGCATTGGTCTTCATCAATCGTGAGATTGAGTTTAAGAGGCGAGAGGTAATGTTGCAGCTATACAGGACCCTGGTGAGACCCCACTTGGAGTACTGTGTTCAATTCTGGTTGCCTCACTATAGGAAGGATGTGGAAACTACAGAAAGGGTGCAGAGGAGATTTACAAGGATGTTGCCTCGATTGGAGAGCACGCCTTATGAGAATAGGTTGAGTGAACTCTGCCTTTTCTCCTTGGAGCGATGGAGGACGAGAGGTGACCTGATGGAGGTGTATAAGATAATGAGAGAATTGATTGTGTGGATAGTCAGAGGCTTTATCCCAGGCCTGAAATGGCTAGCACAAGAGAGCGCGGTTTTAAGGTGCTTGGAAGTAGGTGCAGAGGAGATGTCAGGGGTAAGTTTTTTACGCAGAGTGTGGTGAGTGCGTGGAATGGACTGCTGGCGAGGGTGGTGGAGGCTATGGGTAATCCTTGGTAATTTCTAAGGTAAAGAAATGTTTGGCACAACTCTGTGGGCCAAAGGACCTGTATTGTGCTGTAGGTTTTCTATGTTTCTACCATTGGCACCAGCCTACCCGCCATTAAGGACATATATACAGAAAGGGGCTGCAAAAGGCCCAGTAACATCATGAAGAACCCCACCCACCCTGCTCATGGACTGTTTGTCCCACTCCCATCAGCGAGGAGGCTACGCAGCACCCATCCCAGGACCACCAGACTCAAAAGCAGTTACTTCCCCCAAGCAGTGAGGCTGATCCACACCTCCACCCACTAACCCACCCCTCCACACCCCCAACCACCACTACTTTATCATTTCCTGTCAGTCACCTTATGTACAGACACTCCTGTGTCTCGTGTCACTCTATGGACATACAATCAGTCTGTGTATATCAGCTTTCTTATGTATTTATATTTATTGAATTTTTTTGCGCAGCATCAGATCTGGAGTAACAATTATTTTGTCCTCCTGACACGTGTACTGGAAATTACATTGGACTCTACTGAACCTTGAAACTAAACTGCTGCAGCAACAGGTTTTAGAACAAGGCTATAAAGATTCAAGGTTAGATTTCAAGATTATTGGTCACGTCTACATCAAAACATACAGTGAAGTGCGTTGTTTGAGTCGACAACCAACACAGTCAAGGATGTGGTGGGGGCAGCCCGTACGTAAGGCCAAACTTCCCGTGCAAACATAACATAGCTGCAATATTCAGAACAACAAGCAGCAAAGGATGCAGCAGCACAGAAAAACAAATCCTTTCTTTCTCCACATCCCGACGAAGCCGGGACACACTGACCTCAGGCCCCTCACCCCATGACTAGCCTCCTACCGGGCTCCAATCTCCAGACCTTGGCCCCAGACACGCTGACCTTGAACTTCTGGCATCTGAATCTGCTAACCAAACTCCTCGGTGCTATCATTTCAGAGGATCCGTCCTGGGCCCAGCACATGAGTGCCATTACAAAGAAAACACAACAACGCCTCTACTTCCTTAGGAGTTTGCGAAGATTTGGCTAGTCATCTACAACTTTCACAAACTTCTATAGATTTTTGGTGGAGAGTATATTGACTGGTTGCATCACAGCTGAGTATGGAAAAACCTATGCCCTTGAACAGGAGAGCCTTCAAAGAATAGAGGAAATGGCCCACTCCATCACGGGTAAAGGCCTCCCCACCACTGAGCACATTTACATGGAGCACTGTCACAGGAAAACAGCATCCATCATCAAGAACCTCCGCGATCCAGTCACAGGAAAACAGCATCCATCATCGAGGACCTCTGCAATCCAGTCACAGGGAAACAGCATCAATCATCACGGACCTCCGTGACCCAGGCCATGTTCACTTCTCGCTGCTTCTGACAGGAGCCTCAGGACCCACACCACCACGTCCGGGAACAGTTTTGTTCCATCAGCCTCTGGAGCCAGAGGGGATAACTTCACTCGCCCCACAACCTACGGACTCACTTTCAAGAACTCTTCATCTCATGTTCTCAATATTTACTGATTATTTATTTACTCTTATTATTTACTTTTCCTTTTTGTATTTGCACATTGTGTTGTCTTTTGCACATTGGTTGTTTGTCCATTTTGTTGGGTGTGGTTTTTCATTGATTCTATTGTGACTCCTGTATTTACTGTGAATACCTGCAAGAAAATGAATCTCAGGTTCGTATATGATGACACCTATGTACTTTGGTAATAAATTTACTTTGAACTTCTATCTTTGACCATCGAGCCAGGACTCACTGACTTCATCATCAGTGCCCACCAACTGTGGTCCTTAGCACAGGGATCGCAGATAATCATCCTCAGAGCCTATCAATCTGACTTCCATCCTTGGAGATCGCTGGGGTCTGACATCCAGACTTGCTGATTGACGTTGATTCTCCAGACCTGACCACACAGACATGTGACCTCAGTCCTTGACCATGGGGTTCACTGGTCTTTATCTGCTGACCTGCATTCCATCATCACGGATAGCTAACCTTCAACCCTAGAATGTTCTCACATGGACCCCAACCTCCTGCTTGTACCCCTAACTCTTCATTTACTGCCCCAACCCCTAACTCTCCCTCCTCTCTGCCCCCTAAACCCTAACCTGATTCCTAACTCCCCTCACTGTCCCCAAAATCATCCCTACAAACTTAAAAAAAGCAACAAAAGGCTAAGCCATAACCTCAAAGCTCATCACAGCTCAGTGCCATCTTGATCTCACAAATTTCAGATCCGGTATCATACTCAAATCGTTCAAGATTCAAAAAGTTCAAAGTAAATTTATTATTGAAGTACATATATGTCACCATATACTACCCCGAGATTCATTTTCTTGTAAGCATTCACAGTAGAACAAATAAATACAATAGAATCAATAAAAAACTACACACAAAGACTGACAAACAGCCACGTGTAAAAGACAAACTGTGCAAATACAAAATAAACTAATAATTAAACATACCTGAGGACCTGAGTTATAAGGAAAGATTGAATAGGTTAGGACTGTTTTCTTTAGAATGAGAAGATTGAGAGGAGGTTTGATAGAGATATACAAAATTATGAGGGGTATAGATTGGGTAAATGCAAGTAGGCATTTTCCACTGAGGTTGGGTGGGACTACAACAAGAGGCCATGGCTTCTTTCTTTTTAAATCTTTTTATTGAATAAGTATACAAAAAAGTAAGCCATATAGGCACTAATACACTGTTAGAATATAATAAAATTACAGGAGATATTAATACAGAAAAAAAAGTGATACAAACAATGTAAGTTAAACATAACATACTAAGGTAACATAATAGTATACTAATTTTTATATAAATATATATCAATAGAGAAAAGGAAAAAAAAACCCCAAAAAAAACCCACCGTGCAACTAAACTAAAAGCAAAGCAAAGCAATGGGCTGACTTGGAACCAAGTAGAGTTAAAGAACTTAAAATCACGTCCTCAAACCCAACCTCCATTAAAAACAGTAAAAAAAACAAGAAGGGTATATAAATATGGAGCAAAAAAGAGAAGAAAAAAAAATTACATTAAATGAAAATATTGAATAAAAGATCTCCAGGTCTGTTCAAATTTAAGTGAGGAATCATAAAGATTACTTCTAGTTTTCTCCAAATTCAAGCATAATATCATCTGAGAAAACCAAAAAAAGGTGGTTGGAGCATTAAGCTCTTTCCAATGTTGTAAGATACATCTTTTCGCCATTAAAGTAAGAAATGCAATCATTCTACGGGCTGAAGGAGAAAGATTACTGGAAATTTTAGGTAGTCCAAAGATAGCAGTAATAGGCTGAGGAGAGATATCTATATTCAATACCTTTGAGATAATATTAAAAATGTCTCTCCAAAAAGTTTCCAGAGTAGGACAAGACCAAAACATATGAGCTAAAGAGGCTATCTGCCCCGGACGTCTGTCACAGAAAGGATTAATATGAGAATAAAAGCGAGCTAATTTATCTTTGGACATATGTGCTCTATGAACAACTTTAAATTGAATTAGGGAATGTTTAGCACAGATAGAGGAAGTATTGACTAATTGTAAAATCTGCCCCCAGTCATCCACGGAAATGATAGAACCCAATTCCTGTTCCCAATCTACCCTAATCTTATCAAATGGAACTTTCCTAAGTTTCATAATAATATTATAAATCATAGCCGATGCACCTTTCTGACATGAATTAAGGTTAATTATAGTATCTAAAATATATGTAGGAGGAAGCATTGGAAAGGAAGAAAGTATAGTATTTAGGAAATTTCTAACTTGTAGATATCTAAAAAAATGTATTCTTGATAAATTATATTTATTAGATATTTGTTCAAAAGACATAAGGGAACCATCTAAAAATAAATCCAAAAACCGTGAAATACCCTTAGTCTTCCAAATTTGAAAAGCACGATCCGTAAAAGAGGGAGGAAAAAATATGTTATCTAAAATAGGAATCGCTAGCCCAAATTGGTTAAAATCAAAAAATTTTCTGAATTGAAACCAAATACGTAAGGTATATTTAACTATCGGGTTAGATACCTGTTTGAGGCATTTCAAATCAAAAGGAAGAGAGGAACCTAAAATAGAGCCAAGTGTATAGCCCTGAACAGATTGTAATCCCAATGCTACCCATTTGGGAGACTCGAGGAGACTCTGATTGATATAAGGAAGAATAAAAATCAAAGAAGGTTTGATTAATCCCCGCATGATCAAGTACCAGTCGATCATTTTGATTATAAATCTGATTAATTTGAGATTTAGCATAATTAGACTTCAATTGGTTAGCCAACAGTTTGCCAATTTTGTCACTGTGTACATAAAATTCACTTCTTGTTTTCTTTAATTGGTTTACAATCGAGGACGAAAGTAATAAACTGTGTTGCATTTGAAGTTCAGTTCTTTGTTTATATAACTCCTCAGAGGGAGCTGTAACATATTTCTTATCAATTTCCTTAATCTTGTCCACAATTACCAACTCCTCCTGCTTCAGCTTCTTCCTCAAAGCAGCAGAATATGAGATAATCTGACCACGAATATAAGCTTTAAAAGTATCCCAAAGAATGTTCACAGAAATATCCTCTGTATAGTTGATTGTAAAAAGAAGATCAATCTGTTCATTCATAAATTTAACAAAGTCCGAATCCTGAAGCAACAGCGAATTAAAACGCCATTGTCTATTATTTTGTGTATTGGCCTGAATTTTAATAGAAAGCTTAAGTGGAGCATGATCCGAAATGGTTATAGAGTCATAATCACATTTAATCACTGAAGAAATAAAACGAGAGTCAATAAAGAAATAATCAATTCTTGAATAGGAATGGTGAACATGTGAAAAAAAAGAAAAATCTTTTTCCTGAGGATGCAAAAAACGCCAAGTGTCCATCGACCCAGAATCAGAGAGGAATGAATTAATCAAAGTTGCAGATTTATTAGGTAAGGTCCGTAGAGGAGCTGAACGGTCCAAAGCTGGAGATAAACAGGTATTAAGATCTCCGCCCCAGATCAATGAAAACTCATTCAAATTCAGGAACTGATTGAATAATGATTTATAAAATTCCGGATAGTCCATATTGGGAGCATAAACATTAACCAAAACTACCTTTTTATTAAATAGTAGACCACTAACCAGTAGAAATCTACCATTCAGATCAGAGATAATATCATGTTGTATAAAAGTAACTGAGGAGTCTATAAAAATAGAGACGCCTCGAATCTTAGCATTAGAGTTCGAATGAAACTGTTGTTCCTTCCAGAATTTAAAAAAACGTAGTCTGTCCCCCCTCCGCACATGGGTCTCTTGTAAAAATAGAATTTGTGCTTTAAGTCTCCAGAACACTTTAAAAACTTTTTTACTTTTAATAGGATAGTTAAGACCATTAGTATTCCAGGAGACAAAATTAATAATAGACTCCATAAACCCTAAAGTCAACCCGCAAAAAGGAGGATTGACGATAGGCTCGACCCACGAACCCGGAAAGGGAACAGAACAAATAAGAGATACCGGGAAGGAGAACGCAACCAATACTTCAATAGTGTACATAGCCCAAGAAGAAAGAAACTAAAATGTGAAGCCCCTCCCACCACCCCCACCCCATGACCCCAAGGCTAAATCTAACACAGACCAGCCAGAAAGAAGCAAGCACTAAAACTACCCCCATGACTTCCGATAGACGCTCCCTAAAAAAAGTGTAAATATAAAAAAGATCAGCTAGTTATAAAACAGTAAAAGAATAAAAAAAGTAAATCAATTAAAACAAACACTTAATATAACAAAGAAAAAGCCAGAAAATATAAAAAAACCGCAACAAACCCCAGACCCTATGAATAAACAAAAAAAGAAATGAAAATATTAACATAAACTAGTTATGAAAACCTACAAAAAGAAGTAGATTTAAAAACTACAAAATTTAAGGCCTCAAAGGAAATACGTAGAATGACGGTGAGGGAATAACCACCCAGAATCCCCTGGGAAAAAGAAAGGAATGACGCAGATAGAAAGAAAGTTTAGCAACCATATTAATTAATCAAAAATAAACTTTTCTGCCCATATAAGGCAAAAAAAAAATTAAGGCTGACAGATTCACAACCTTAAATCAAACGGAGATAGTTGAAAATTACGATTAAGATGTTGAAGGTGAAAATTGATCCAGATAACTCTGGGCATCCGATGGAGATTCAAAAAAATGGAGGGCTCCATCCAACGTACGAATCCTTAGACGTGCTGGGTAAAGCAGCGCTGGTTTTAAATCCATCTGGTAGAGTTCCGACATCACAGATCTGTAACGAACCCATTGATCCCGAATTGGTTTACTGAAATCCTCCACGAATCGGAAATTAAGATCCGAAAAATCAATGTAACCTTTAGATCGAACGAATCGAAACAGTTTCTCCTTGTCTTGAAAGTAATGAAAACATAAGATGACATGTCAAGGTTTATCTGACTTAGACGAGTATGATGGAACTCTGTGAGCCCGATCCAATAACGGTGGTTGGTCAGGAAATACAGTAGGAAATGCACCTTTTAGAAGTTGAGAAAAAAACTTCATAAGGTTGTCAGATTCCACAGCTTCACGCACCCCAATCATTCGAAGATTCTGCTGTCGCATTCTGGATTCTAAATCAGAGTTTTTAAAGGTCAGAAAGTCAGGTTTTTTCTTCATTATAGTAATTGTTTCTTCAATTTTCCCCATCTTGAGTTCATTTTGTTGCGTGGATTTTTGAAGATTAGATATAGCCGACTGATGCTCCGTAATAGATAATTGTATTTTATCGATTGAATCGGCAATTTTCTGGAAATTAATTGAAATTTACGAACGAATCAGTTCCGTAATAGAGGTTGAAATTTCCCTTTGAATTAGATCCGATATAGCTTTCAAAGTCACCAGTGGTTCAGTCGGAGGAAGATCGGTACCTTTCGGTCTAACCGGAGGTTTGCCGTCTTTCCCATTTTTTCCATTCGTAGACATAGCAGACCTTAAAAACATCCGATTATCGAAGAGCCCAATTTGTTTCAAAGTATTGCAAAGGTCGATGCCTTAATGGTTAGTTAAAATATAGCTGATCATAAGAAAAAAAACTCAGAGGTAATGGAACGAGTCAAGAACACGACTTCACTCCAGGAGCTCTACCGAAGTCCTCCGAGGCCATGGCTTAAGGGTGAAAGGTGAGAAGTTTAAGGGGAATGTGAGGGGAACCTTCTTCACTCAGAGGGTTGTGAGAGTGTGGAATAAGCTGCCATCACAAGTGGTGTATACGAGCTCAATTTCAATGTTTAAGAGAAGCTTGGATAGGTACAGGGATAGTAGCGATATGAAGGGCTTTGGTCCTGGTGCAGGTCATTGGGAATAGGGAGTTTAAATGGGTTTAGCATGGATGATGGGCCAAAGGGCCTGTTTCTGTGCTGTACTTCTCTGTGACTCTATGGTCAAGTCATATCTTGAAAGGACAGGCACCTCCACACATACTGTGCGTGTGACAGGAGTGGGCTTAAGGGATTTACGGAAATTTGGGATCAATTCCTGTGCTCCACATTGAGTCGATGAATCACTGCTCTATTTGTGAGAGAGAATTATAACAGGAAGAATCTCCCACAAAGGGTAATTTTAGTCTCACCACCCTTCCAACTTGTAGGTCAATAGCCATGGCTCACCTAGATACCATTTCAGAAAGTTAAGGTTTGCAGCCCCACCAGGTTCCACCATTTAAAACAAAGTTCTCAACCCAGTTGTAAAATGAAGTAATGTGAAATCAACTTGTTGTAAACCCGAAGTCCCACATCACCACGTTCAGGAGCAAGGGCGCCATGGTAGAGTAGTGATTAGTAGAATGCTGTTACAGCTCAGGGCAGTGGAGTTTGGAGGTCAATTCCAGCATCTTCTGTAAGAAAGTCTGCACGTTCTTCTCATCTGCATGTGGGTGTCCTATGGGTGCTCCGGTTCCCACCCACAGTCCACCGTTCCCATTCGCAGGACACTAGATTATTGTAAATTGTCCTGTGACTAGATTAGGGTTAAATAGGTGGATTGCTGAGCAATGTGGTTTGGTGGGCCAGAAGGGCCTGGTACGTGCTGTATCTCTAAATAAAACATAGTAACAGCTAATTCCTCCAACCAACCAGCTAAAGCCTAATCACTACAGTTTAGTCACACTACATCCACTCTTGTCACTTTGTGCTAAAGTTGATTTCTTTTCTGTTCTCATTGGATTTTTTTGGTAAACATTGTGTATAATTTATGTTCTTCATGCTGCTTATCTAACGTTGTATGCTGCAGAGGTGATAATGATGCCAATAAGATTGAAAGACTGCTGAGAAAATTTACCAGGATATTGAGCTGAGTTATAGGGAAAGACTGAATAGGTTAGGACTCTATACCCTAGAGCAGTGGTCCCCAACCACTGGGCCGCAAAAAAGGTGGGGGACCCCTGCCCTAGAGCATCAGAGAATGAGGGGAGATTTGACAGGTGCACAGAATGATGAGGGGTATAAATAGGGTAAAGGCAAGCAAGCTTTTTCCATTGAGATTGGGTGAGGCAAGAACTAGAAGTCACGGGTTAAGGGTGAAAGGTGTAATATTTAAGGGCAATCTGAGGGGGAGCTTCTTCACAGTAAGGAACAAGCTGCCAGCAGAAGTGGTGCATGCAGGTTTGATTTCAACCTTTAAGAGAAATTTGGATACGTGGGTGGGAGAGATATTTTAGGCTATGGTCCACATGCAGGTCAATGGAATGAGGAAGAATAATTGTTAGTCATGGACTAGATGGGCGAAAAGGCCTGTTTCTGCACTCTAATGTTCTGTGACTTAATGTACGTATGGTGCTGCTGCAAGTGAGTTTTTCATTGTGCATGTGACCGTAAACTTTCACCTATATTGACTTTGGTCTAGTTCTGTTCTGAGGCAGGATTTCTCAGGGCAATGCTGCAAGTAGCTGGGATTCCTGCTAAGCAAACCGGACATGTGTGCATATAGGGATGGGCATCTCAGAGCGGAAATTCTTGTTTAACCAGTCCCTGAACATAGAGCAGTACAGCACAGGAACAGGCCCCTCGACCCACAACATTATGCTGAAACAATTAGTATTCAAATGGCCAGCTAAACTAATCCCCTCTGCCCACACAATGACCTTATCCTTCCATTTTCTTCACATTTATGTGTCTACCTAAATGTCCCTTAAAGGTCCCAATGTATCTGCCTCTACCACCACCCCTAGCAACGCATTACAGACACCCATCCCTTTCTGTGTAATAAACTTGCCCCTCACATCTCCTTTGAAAATACCCCTTCTACCTTAAATATATGCCCTTTAGTATTAGACATTTCGACCCTGGGAAAAAGATACTCTCTGCCTACTCTATCCGTGCCTTTCATAATCTTATAAACCTCTATCAGCTCTGCTCAGCCTCTGACGCTCCAGAGAAAACCACCTAAAAAATGAGCTTTATTTGTCATTGAAACATACAGTGAAATGTGCTCATCACGAGGAACTCTGCAGATGCTGAGTTAGTCCTGACGAAGGGTCTCGGCCCGAAACGTCAACTGTACCTCTTCCTAGAGATGCTGCCTGGCCTGCTGCGTTCACCAGCAACTTTGATGTGTGTTGAGTGAAATGTGCTGTTTGCATCAGGGAGGATGTGCTGGGGGCAGCCTGCAATTGTCGCCATGCTTCCAGTGCCAACATAGCATGCCCACAACTGACTAACCCTAAACTGTATACCTCTGGACTTTGGAAGGAAGCTGGAGCAACCGGAGGAAGCCCACGCTCTCATGGGCAGAGCATACACATTCCTCACAGGCAGCGGAAGGAATTGAACCTTGACTACCACTGTACACCAAGTTCCCTAAGACACCACTTCTATTTCCTAAAATGCTTTTCTATTAGCACGATTGGAAGTTGAAATTATAAAGTAGGATGCTGTGGTGAGCTAACATGTGAACTTTTACCTCTCAGTCATTGACTACTTAAAAAGCAGAGATTGATGGGTTCTTCATTAGTCAGGGTGTCAAAGGTTACAGGCAGTGCAGGAGAATGTGGTTGGGGGGGATAATAAATCAGTTATGAAGGAATGGTGGACCAGACTCGATGGGCTGAATGGCCTAATTCTGCTCTATGACTTATGGTCTAAACCTGGAATAGGATTTGGGCCCAAACTGATGACACTGTCAAGTCAAGTAAAGTTCAAATGTATTGTCATCTAACTGTGCATACTGTATATAAAACCAAATGAAACAACGTTCCTTCAGACCAAGGTACATCCACAAAACGTATATCACACACAGCACATAAAACAAAACAGTACCATAAATAAGGTAATGAAATACAATTCAAAGTGTGCAGCTCAAGTAAAAAGTACAGTAAGTAGCTCACTGTTCTAGTGATGAGACCTTGGTGCAGGCAGTATCCATTAGTCTCACAGCCTGAGGGAAGAAGCTGTTACCCAGTCTGGCAATTCTGAACCCCCTGTACAAAAATTCTGTTCATCAACCCAAATGATTCTGCAGATGCTGGAAATCCAGAGTAACACAAACAAAATGCTGGAGGAACCCAGCAAGTCAGGCAGCATGTATGGAAATGAATAGATAATTGGAGTTTCAGGCCAAGACCCTTCATCAGGGTAGATCATCTTTTCTCACTGTTAAAATGTGCTCAAATGACATCATCTCCTCAGCAGTTGAGAAAGAGTCTGTGAGCTGTTAGGGATTATTCTGGAATTTAGACTATAAAACATAAGAGCAGAATTAGGGCATTCATCCCATCGAGTCTGTTCCACTGGCTGATTTATTATCTCTCTCAAACTCATTCTTTTGCCTTCTCCCCGTAACCTTTGACGCCATGACTAATGAAGAGCCTGTGAATCTCAGCTTTAAATGCACCAACTGACTTTGCATCCACAGCCATCTGTGGCAATGAATTCCACAGATTCACCACCCTCTGGCTAAAGAAATTCCTCCTCTTCTCTGTTCTAAATGGCTGTACTTTTATTCTGAGGCTGTGATCTCTGGTCCTAGACTTCCCTACTACAGGAAACATCCTCTCCACATCCACTCCATCTAGGCCTTTCAATATTTGATAGATTTCCATGAGATCCCCCCTCATCATTCTAAACTCCAATGAGTATAGGCCCAGAGCTATGAATCAGAATCCGGTTTATTATTACTGGCATGTGATGTGAAATTTGTTAACTTAGCAGCAGCAGTTCAACGTAATACATAATCTAGCAGAGAGAGGGAAAAAAATAAATAAATAAAATAAAACATAACAATAAATAAACAAGTAAATCAATTACGTATATTGAACAGATTATTTAAAAATGTGCAAAAACAGAAATACTGTATATTAAAAAAGTGAGGTAGTGTCCAAAGCTTCAATGTCCATTTAGGAATCGGATGGCAGAGGGGAAGAAGCTGTTCCTGAATTGCTGAGTGTGTGCCTTCAGGCTTCTGTATCTCCTACCTGATGGT
Organism: Mobula birostris; assembly: GCF_030028105.1. Taxonomy (NCBI): domain Eukaryota; kingdom Metazoa; phylum Chordata; class Chondrichthyes; order Myliobatiformes; family Myliobatidae; genus Mobula; species Mobula birostris. The sequence goes on from NC_092373.1 coordinate 7,955,705, forward strand.
AACAGTGAGAAAAGGGCATGCCTTGGATGCTGGAGTTCTTTAATAATGGATGCTGCCTTTCTGAGACACCGCTCCCTAAAGATGCTCCGGGTACTTTGCAGGCTAGTGCCCAAGATAGAGCCGAATAGACTTAAAACTTTCTGCAGCTTCTTTCGGTCCTGTGCAGTAGCCCCTCCATACCAGACAGTGATGCAGCCTGTCAGAATGCTCTCCACGGTGCAACTATAGAAGTTTTTGAGTGTATTTGTTGACATGCCCAATCTCTTCAAAATCCTAATAAAGTATAGCCGCTCTCTTGCCCTCTTCATGACTACATCAATATGTTGGGACCAGGTTAGATCCTCAGAGATCTTGACACTGAGGAACTTGAAGCTGTTCACTCTCTCCACTTCTGATCCCTCTATGAGGATTGGTATGTGTTCCTTCGTCTTACCCTTCCTGAACTCCACAATCAGCTCTTTCGTCTTACTAATGTTGAGTGCCAGGTTGTTGCTGCAGCACCACTCCACTAGTTGGCATAGCTCACTCCTGTACGCCCTCTTGTCACCACCTGAGATTCTATCAACAATGGTTGTATCGTCAGCAAATTTGTAGATGGTATTTGAGCTATGCCTAGCCATGAGCTATGAATGAAATGCTCTTCATTCATAAAAACCTTTCATTCCTGGAATCAATCTCGTGAACCTCCTCTGGACCCTCTCCAATGTCAATACATCTTTTCTTTCTTCTGCCTCTCTCCCTTCTTGAAGAGTAGAGTGACATTTACAATTTTCCAGTCTTCTGGAACTATTCCAGAATCTAGTGATTCTTGAAAGATCATTACTAACGCCTCCACAATCTTTCTAGCCACCTCTTTCAGAACTCTGGGGTGTACACCATCTGGTCCAGGTGACTTACCTACTTTCAGACATTTCAGCTTCCCAAGAAACTCCTCTCTAATTATGGAACTTCACACACTTCATGCCCCCTGACACCTGTTACCTCCACCATACTGCTCGTGTCTTCCACAGTGAAGACTGATGCAAACTACTTATTCAGTTCGTCTGCCATTTCCTTGTCCCCCACTTCTACCTCTCCAGCATAGTCTTCCAGTGGTCTGATATCCAGTCTCACTTCTCTTTTATACTTTATGTGTCTGGAGAAACTTTTAGTATCCTCTTTAATATTATTCGCTAGCTTACTTTCGTATTCCACTTTTACCTTCTTAATGACTTTTCGTTGCCTTTTTCTTGGTTTTTAAAAGCTTCCCAATTCTCTAACCTCCCACTAATTTTTGCTGTATTATATGCCCTCTCTTTGGTTTTAATATCAGCTTTCACTTCTCTTGTTAGCCACGGTTGTGTCATCTTTAGAATACTTCTTCCTCTTTTGGGTGTATATTTCCTGTGCCTTCCGAATTGTTTCAAGAAATTCCAGCCATTGCTGCTCGGCCACCATCTCTGTCAGTGTTCTTTTCCAATCAATTTTGGCCAGCTCCTCTTTCATGCCTCTGTAATTCCCATCTGTAATACTGATACATCTGACTTCAGCTTCTCCGTCTCAAATTTCAGGGTAAATTCGATCAAACTATGATCACTAAGATCACTTAGGGCCGATGGTGGGCACAACCAAGAGTTGCTCTAAAAAGCCATCTCGTAAGCACTCAAGAAATTCCCCCTCCTATAATCCACCACCAACTTGATTTTCTAATCTACCTGCATACTGAAGTCCCCCATGACTATTGTAACATTGCCCTTTTGACATGTATTTTCTACCTCCTGTTGTAATTTGTAGGCCACATCCTTACTACTGTTTGGGGTCTGTATACAACTCCCATCAGGGTCATTTTACCTTTGCAGTTCCTTAGCGCTATCCACAATGATTCAACACCTTCCAACAATATGTCACTTCTTTGTAATGATTTAATTTCATTTTTAACCAACAGATCAACGCCGCCCTCTTGGCCTTCCTGCCTATCCTTTCGATGCAATGTGTATCCTCAGACATTAAGCTCACAACTATAATCTTTCAGCCATGATTCAGTGATGCCTACAGCATCATACCTGCCAATCTGCAACTGTGCTGCAAGCTCATCTACCTTATTCTGTATACTGCGTGCATTCAGACACATCACCTTCAGTCCTGTACTCACCCTTTCGAATTTGGTCGCACCATGCTCAACCTTTTGATTTCTAACTTGGTCTGAGGTCTTACCAACATCTGCCTCCACAACCTCTCCACTAACCATTCTGGCACTCTGCTCCCAATCCCCCTGCACTCTAGTTTAAACCCAATATTCAAAGGGATTCTGCTAGTTGGAATGTGGAATCATTATAAAAATGTAATTCTGTGAATTTACCTGATTAGATTCCAAATATTAAAGTTATGTAAGTGACTATTGCAAATGAAACTGTCTTTAAAAAATAACTATCAATAATATACTCTTTGCCAAGGCATATCGGGCCCTGGGTCTTGTCTTAAATATAAAAAAGACCCAGGTCCTATATCAGCAACCACCCAACCTGCCATTTATCCAGCCCTCCATAAAAGTTGACAAAATCACCATTGAAAATGTAGACCACTTTCCCTACCTTGTCAGCATTCTCTCCTCAAAGGCAGACATCGACTCAGAGATCAACCACCACCTGAGTTGTGCTACTGGAGCCTAGCAAGATTAAGGAAAAGATACTTAAGGACTGCAACATAAAGGTCGAAACAAAACTTTTGGTCTATAGACCAGTCGTCCTTCCTACATTACTGACTGGAGCAAAATCATGGACCACCTAGAGGAGACAACTGAAAGCCCTGGAACAACACCACCAGAAGCTCTTACTGAAGATTTTGAGGATCAGCTGGAAGGACAGAGGCACTAACACCAGCATAATGGAGAAGGCCAACATGAACAGCATCTCCACCATGACAAAACAATACAATTTCCACTGGATGAGTCATGTCACCTGGATGTCTAAGTCACATCTCCTCAAACAGATCCTTTACTCCCAGTGGAAGGAAGGTCAATGAGCCCCTGGTGGGCAAGGAAACACTTCAAAGATAACATCAAATTCAGCCTGAAGAAATTCAACATGACATCTAAAATCTGGGAAGACATTACACCCGATAGCTATGCCTGGAGGAAATCTGTTCAAGAGGGAGCTGTGCTACATGGGAGTGAACTCTGCGTGCTGCAGAGAACAGGCAGCAGCTGCAAAAGGACAGACTGAACAACCGAAAGACCCCTCCACTAACCACAGTCACCACTTCCTCCTGCCCACATGACACCAGAATATGTGGATCCCAGCTTGACCTCGAAACCACCTGAAGACCCAGCAATAGACAACCCTTTAGGAAAATATCATACTCAACTCGAGTGATCGCACTATCCTATTTCTCTCCAATAATATACCGCAGTATGAAAACTCTGTACAGAGTGAACATGACAGCCTTGGGACAGTAGCCTTGAGAATCATTAGGCTGTGTTGCGCTAAGTCTGTTGGTGTGTGATCTTGGTCAACATCCCCGAAACGAGATTATCTGGTCATTAAACTCAATGACTTTACAAATAACACATTGCCCACTCAAAACTGATGAGTTCTTTTTGTTTTCTGAAGAAATTTGATGGTCTTTGAATGTCTCTTCTTCAAAGGACAGTGGAAGTAGTCATTAATTAGTTTTAAGTAAAAAGATTCTTGATAAGCAAGGGTATGAATGCAGGATCGAAGTTCTAATCAGAATCAGGTTTATTATCACTTGTGAAATTTGTTTTGTGGCTCTCAATAATAATTAACACACTATATATAATTAAATAGGTATTGCATAAAGACAGCAAAAAAGTAGAGAGTTGTGTACCCGGGTTCACTGTCCGTCCAGAAAACTGATGAAAGGGAAAGAAGCTGTTCCTAAAATGTTGAGTGTCCATCTTCCTCCCGAAGGTAGTAATGAGGGGAGTGAGCCTCTGGGTGATGGGGGTCTTTAACAATGGATGCCACCTTTTTGAAGCATTGTCTTTTGAAATCTGACTGAGTGGTGCCATAACAACAACCTCTCACTCAATGTCAGCAAGACCAAGGAACTGATTATATAGACTTCATTCAGGAGGAGGTAACCAGAGTCCATGAGCCAGTCCTCATCAGAGAGTCTGAGGTGGAGAGGTCAGCAACTTTAAATGCCTAGGTGTTACTATTTCAGCGGACTTGGTCCTGGGGCCAGCAGGTAAGTGCAATTATAGAACACAGAACACTACAGCACAGTACAGGTCCTTTGGCCCACAGTGTTGTGCTGACCCACACAGTCCTCCGTTTTTCTATCATCTATGTGTCTATCTAAGATTTTCTTAAAAGTCCCTAATGTATCTGCCTCTACCACCATTCCTTGCAACACTTTCTACGCACCCTCTGTGTAAAATAACCTACCTCTGATATCCGCTCCTACACTTACGAAGAAAGCACGGCAGTGCCTCTACTTCCTTGGAAGTTTGCTGAGGTTCAGCATGACACCTGAAACTCTGACAAAATTCTATAGATGTAGGTAGTGGAGAGTATATTGACCGGCTGCATCATAGCCTGGTATGGGAACACCAATGTCCTTGATGGAAAATCCTACAAATGGTAGTGAATTCAGCCCAGTCCATCAGGGTAAAGCCCTCCCAACCACACCATATCTACGTGAAATGCTGTCGTAGCAAAGCAGCATCTTTCATCAGGAATCCTCACCACCCAGAATATGCTCTCTTCTCACTGCTGCCATCAGGAAGAAAGTGTAAGGTATAAGAGCCTGAAGACTTGCATTGCCAGGTTCAGAAATGGTTATTACACCTCAACCATCAGGCTCTTGAACAAAAGTGGAGAACCACTCACCCCATTATTGAACTGTTCCCACAACCTACCGACTTACTTTCAAGGACTCTTCATCTCATGTTCTCAATATTTATGGATTATTTATTTATTATTTGCACTTGCACAGTTTGTTGTCTTCTGCAAACTGGTAGAATGCTTTAGTTCAAAAGTTGAATTTAAGGTCAGAGAAATGTATACGAGTAAAAGATGAACTGATTTCCAAAAGGCATAAAGTAAAAGATGACACATTTCTTTAATATCTTAAGCAAGAAAACTTTTTTATTTCCATCTTTTATGGTTTGAAAATAACAAAAAAAGGAAAAGGGCACAAAGCAAAAGTTTGGGCACCCTACGTGGTCAGTACTCAGTAACCACCCCCTTTGGCAAGCATCACAGCTTGTAAACTCTTTCTGTGGCCAGCTAAGAGTCTTTCAATTCATGTTTGGGGGATTTTCGCCCATTCTTCCTTGCAAAAGGCTTCTAGTTCTGAGAGATTCTTGGGCCGTCTTGCATGCACTGCTCTTTTGAGGTCTATCCACAGATTCTCGATGATGTTTAGGTCAGGGGACTGTGAGGGCCATGGCAAAACCTTCAGCTTGTGCCTCTTGAGGTAGTCCATTGTGGATTTTGAGGTGTGTTTAGGATCATTATCCTGTTGTAGAAGCCATCCTCTTTTCATCTTCGGCTTTTTTACAGATGGTGTGATGTTTGCTTCCAGAATTTGCTGGTATTTAATTGAATTCATTCTTCCCTCTACCAGTAAATGTTTCCCGTGCCACTGGCTGCAACACAAGCCCAAAGCATGATCGATCCACCCCAGTGCTTCACAGTTGGAGAGGGGTTCTTTTCATGAAATTCTGCACCCTTTTTTTTCCAAACACACCTTTGCTCATTGCAGCCAAAAAGTTCTATTCAAAGGGTTCAAAGGAACATCTAAACAAGCCTGATGCATTTTGGAAACAAGTCCTGTGGACTGATGAAGTTAAAATAGAACTTAAAATAGCCAAAAAGGGTACAGAATTTCATGTAGATATGGTGTGGTTGGGAGGACTTTACCCTGATGGACTGGGCTGAATTCACTACCATTTGTAGGATTTTCCATCAAGGACATTGGTGTTCCCATACCAGGCTATGATGCAGCCGGTCAATATACTCTCCACTACCTACATCTATAGAAGTTCGTCAGAGTTTCAGATGTCATGCTGAATCTCCACAAACAGGTTTTAATGAAGTCAGTAACAACTGCAGCATACTCATCCAGGTTTGAAGATGAATCCCTGAATACAGTCCAATCCACATTACTCGCTTAGCTATTCACAGTAACAGAAATTTTGACCGGGGTGCCCAAACTTTTACGTGCCACTGTATGTCACCATATAACTCCATGCTACATTTTCTTGTGGGCATATTCAACAAATCTATAGAATAGTAACTATAACAGAATCAATGAAAGGCTGCCCAAAAAGCATTTCATCCTGTGTGGATGAGTGTGTGACCACAAAGACTTACTGTACATTCCCAAACCAAAAGCCGTGGATGAACCAGGTTTGTCACCTGCTTAAGGCTAGATCTGTGGCATTTATGTCTGGTGATCCGGTCTGTACAAGCAAACCAGGTATGATTTGCGGAGGGTTATTTCAAGGGTGAAGAGACAATTGCGAACAAGGTTGGAGACAACATCGGATGCACGACAACCTTGGCAGAGTTTGTAAGACAGTACTTCCTACAAAGCAAAACCCAATAGCTTGAATCACAACGATGAGTTCATCTGGTTGTGAAGCAATGCCTTCTATGCTTGCTTTGAAAGAGAGCATATAACTACAGCTGTGAAGATCCCCGCTGCACCTGATGACCCTGTGATCTCTGTCTCAGAGGCCGATGTTATGCTGTCTTTAAAGAGAGTGAACCCTCACAAGGTGGAAGGTCCTGATGGAGTACCTGGTAAGGCTCTGAAAACCTGTGCCAACCAACTAGCGGGAATATTCAAGGGCATTTTCAACCTCACACTGTTATGGGCGGAAGCTCCCACTTGCTTCAAAAAGGCAACAATTATACCAATACCTAAGAGGAATAATGTGAGCTCCCTTAATGATTATCACCCAGAAGCACTCACATCTACAGTGATGAAATGCTTTGAGAGGTTGGTGATGACGAGACTGAACTCCTGCCTCAGCAAGGACCTGGACCCACTGCAATTTTCCCATTGCCACAATAGGCAAGATGAAGGAACACATGCCAACCCTCATAGAGGGATCAGAAGTGGAGAGAGAGAGAGGTTTCAAGTTCCTGGGTGTCAAAATCTCTGAGGATCTAACCTGGTCCCAACATATCAATGCAGTTATAAAGAAGGCAAGGCAGCCACTATACTTCATTAGGAGTTTGAAGAGATTTGGTATGTCAACAAATACACTCAAAAAGTTCTATATATGTACTGTGGAGAGCATTCTGACAGGCTGCACCACTGTCTGGTATGGTGGGGGGGCTACTGTACAGGACTGAAAGAAGCTGCAGAGGGTTGTAAATTTAGTTGGCTCCATCTTGGATACTAGCCCACAAAGTACCCAAGACATCTTCAAGGAGCGGTGTCTCAAAAAGGTAGCATCCATTATCAAGGACCCCCAGCACCCAGGGCATGCCCTTTTTTCCCGATGGAGTACCTGGTAAGGCTCTGAAAACCTGTGCCAACCAACTAGCAGAAGTATTCAAGGACATTTTCAACCTCTCACTGCTATGGGCAGAAGTTCCCACTTGCTTTAAAAAGGCAAAAATTATACCAGTGCCTAAGGAGAATAACGTGAGCTGCCTTAATGATTTTTGCCCAGTAGCGCTCACAGCAACAGTGATGAAATGCTTTGAGAGGCTGGTTATGACTAGACTGAACTCCTGCCTCAGCAAGGACCTGAACCCACTGCAATTTTCCTATCGCCACAAAAGGTAAACAGCAGATGCAATCTCCATGGCTCTCCACACAGCTTTAGCCCACTTAGACAACACAAACACATATGTCAGGATGCTGTTCATCGACTATAGCTCAGCATTTAATAGCATCATTCCCACAGTCCTGATTGAGAAGCTGCAGAACCTGGGCCTCTGTACCTCCCTCTGTAATTGGACCCTTGACTTCCTAACCGGAAGACCACAGTCTGTGCAGATTGGTGATAACATCTCCTCCTCGCTGACGATCAACACTGGCACACCTCAGGGGTGTGTGCTTAGCCCACTGCTCTACTCTCTCTATACCCATGACTGTGTGGCTAGGCATAGCTCAAATACCATCTATAAATTTGCTGACAATACAACCATTGTTGGTAGAATCTCAGGTGGTGATAAGCGGACGTACAAGAGTGAGATATGCCAACTAGTGGAATGGTGCCACAGCAACAACCTGGCACTCAACGTCAGTAAGACGAAAGAGCTGATTGTGGACTTCAGGAAGGGTAAGACGAAGGAACACATACCAATTCTCATAGAGGGATCAGAAGTGGAGAGAGTGAGCAGCTTCAAGTTCCTGAGTGTCAAGATCTCTGAGGATCTAACCTGGTCCCAACATATCGATGTAGTTATAAAGAAGGCCAGAAGGCAGGTATACTTCATTTGGAGTTTGAAGAGATTTGGCATGTCAACAAATACACTCAAAAACTTCTATAGTTGTACCATGGAGAGCATTCTGACAGGCTACATCACTGTCTGGTATGGAGGGGCTACTGCCCAGGACCGAAAGAAGCTGCAGAAGACTGTAAATCTAGTCAGCTCCATCTTGGGCACTAGCCTACAGAGTACCCAGGTCATCTTTAGGGCGCGGTGTCTCAGAAAGGGAGCATCCATTATTAAGGACCTCCAGCACCCAGGGCATGCCCTTTTCTCACTGTTACCATCAGGTAGGAGGTACAGAAGCCTGAAGGCACACACTCAGTGAATCAGGAACAGCTTCTTCCCCTCTGCCATCCGATTCCAAAATGGACATTGAAGCTTTGGACACTACCTCACTTTATTTTAATATACAGTATTTCTGTTTTTGCACTTTTTAAAAATCTATTCAATATATGCAACTGTTTTACTTGTTTATTTATTATTGTTTTATTTATTATTATTTTTTTCCCTCTCTGCTAGATTATGTATTGCATTGAACTGCTGCTGCCAAATTAACAAATTTCACGTCATAGGCCGGGGATAATAACCCTGATTCTGATTCTGATCTGGAGTATTGGTCACCCCATTATAGGAAAGATGTCGTGGGTACAGAAGAGGTTTACAATGTTGTTGCGTGGTTTAGAGGTCAGGTGCTATGACGAGAGGTTGAACAAACTTGGATTGTTTTCTCTGGAGCGACGCAGGGTGATGGGAGATCTGAAAGATGTTTATAAGATTATGAGAGGCATAGATAAAGTAGTCAGACAGTATCTTTTTCCCAGGGGTGAAATGTCTAATACCAAATGGCATTTAAGGTGTGAGGGGGTAATTTCAAAGGAGATGTGGGGGCAGGTTTTTTACATGGAGAGTCGTGGGTGCCTGGGGAGGTGGTAGAGCTAAATACATTAGGGGCTTTTAAGAGACATTTAGATAGGCAGGTAAATGAGAGGGAAAAGGAAGGATGTGGACAGTGTGTAGGCAGAAGAGGTTAGTTTGGTTGGCCATTTGATTACCAATTTAATTGGTTCAGCTCAACATTGTTGGCCAAAGGGCCTGTTGAAATTGAAGTTCAATTTCAAGTTTAATTGTCATTCAACCATACATAAATTCCCATGAGTCCAGCAAAACAAAACACTGTTCCTCCAGGGCCAAGGTATCAATGCTCACACACAGCACGAGGCACAAATCTGCAGTCAAACACAACACAGCTTGTCTTCTGCTGAGCAAACACCAGGGGCAACACCGACTCCAGCTTGGACTACGCCATGCTCTATTGTTCTCTGTTCTATAAACTTAAACTTGAACCGACAGCAAAAGTCGGCGTCTTGTCAAATGCAAAGAAAAAGACATGCATGCTCTTTAACAGAAAGTTGTTCAATAGCTTTTCCCACTAGTGTAATCAGCTAAAGTACTGACCCAACCACAAAGGACAAACACAGCTGGCTTTCGGCACAACCAGAGATGTTTGTCAATTAAACATGGAAGCTGCAGGCCACTGGCCCACTGAGCTTGCCCTATTGTTCAAAACGACTATGGCCAATCTTTAATAAATTGGTTTGTTACTGGAGATTCTATCCATTGGCTTCAAACCGAGAAAACTAACTTCCCACATTATCAAAATGTGGGAGCACATCCGAGATATTTTGAGATGAGGGTAAGTTGGTTTATTATTGGCACATGGACTTCTTGCTAACGCAGCCAGCATAATCAAAGACCCCACCCACCCAAGACATTCTCGCTTTTCCCCTCTCCCATCGGGCAGAAGATACAAAATCATGGAATCACGTACCACCAGGTTTAAGGACAGCATCTACAATGGCTATAAGTCTCTTGAATGGTATTCTTGACCTCACAATCTTGTCAGGCCTTATAGTCAAACAGCACAGCACATTCTCCACAACACTTTACTCTTTTATTTTACGTTGTACTACCTCAATCATCGGAACCGTACAAACAGTTCTCTTGATAAATGTGACAATAATAAACCAACACCAATTCCATTACACAAGAAACATTTGTCCTCTTGTTTAATCGCTTTCTCTAACTTACAATTAATCTTTATTTTACATTTAGACCAGGGGATCTGAAACCTGGGGTCCTCGGACCCCTCGCTTAACGGTATTGGTCCATGGCATAAAAGGGTTAGGAACCCCTGATTTAGACCATAAGACATAGGGGCAGAATTAGGCCATTTGGCCCATCGAGCCTGATCCTCCAGCGCTGCTTCACCTAATGAATCAGCTACCACTGGGCATTTTCAATTCCCTGTTTCCATTGCTTTTTACCTCTATTCCCAATTTTTAGAGACTATTGAAGAGTTCCCTTGTGTAAGTTGGACTCCTGACCTTCAAATTTACCCTGTCATGTTCTTGTCTGCCTGCACTTTGTAACTGTAACACTTACTTCTGCATTAAGAAAAGTAGCGAGGACAAGGCAGGGAACTACAAACTGATGAGCCTGACATCAGTGGTGGGGAAATTACTGAAGTGAGTTCTGTGGGACAGAACTGATGGTTTTGTAGCCAAGTTTGCAGATGATACGAGGATAGGTGGAGAGGCAGGTGGTGTTGACAAAGCAGAAAGACCGCAGGAGGGCTTAGACTGGGGGACTGAGCAAAGAAGTGGGAGATGGAATTTAGCGTAGGGTAGTGTTTGGTCATGAACTTTGATAGAAGGAATAATGGTGCAGACTTTTTTCTAAATGAAGAGGAAATTCAAAACTCAGAAGTATAAAGGGACTCGGGAGTACTCATGTAGGGTTCTCTACAAGTTAGCCTACAGGCTGAATCAGTAGTGAGGAAGGTGAGAACTAGAATATAAAAGCAAGGGTGTATTGCTGAGGCTTTGTAAGGCATTGGTCAGACCTCATGGAATATTGTGAGCAGCTTTGGGCCACTTATTAAGGAAAGATGTGCTGGCATTGGAGAGGGTCCAGAGGAGGTTCACAAGAATGATTCCAGGAATGAAAGACCATAAGAACACAAGACCATAAGATAAGATGTAGGAACATCAGGTTTGGTCCAGAATTTCAACACGGCTGATCCAATTTTCCTCTCAGCCCCAATTTCCTGCCTTCTCCTCATACCTCTTCATGTCCCAACCAATCAAGAATCTAAAAAGGGTTACCGTATGAGGAGCGTTTGATGGCTCTGAACCTGTACTTGCTGAAGTTCAGAAGAATGCAGAGAGAATCTAGTTGAAACCTGTCAAATATTGAAAGGATTATATAGAGTAGATGTGGAGAGGATGTTTCCTATGGTGGGGGGGTCTGGGATGAAAGGGCACAGCCTCAGAATAAAAGGACTACCCTTTAGAAGAGAAATGAGGAATTTCTTTAGCCAGAGGGTGGTGAATCTATGGAATTCATTGCCACAGACTGCTGTGGAGACTAGATCATTGGGTGTATTTAAAGCAGAGGTTGGTAAGTTCTTGATTAGTCAGGGTGTCAAAGGTTATGGGGAGAAGGCAGAAGAATAGGGTTAAGAGGGATAATAAATAAGTGATGATGGGATAGCAGAGCATAGATGATGGGCCAAGTGGCCCAATTCTGCTCCTATATCTTATGGGACAGGATCTATAAGTATTTGGATACATTGAACGGTTGCACGACAGCCCTGGGGAGAAAGCTGTTCTTTTTCATAGAAACATAGAAACATAGAAAATAGGTGCAGGAGTAGGCCATTCGGCCCTTCGAGCCTTCACCGCCATTCAGTATGATCATGGCTGATCATCCAACTCAGAACCCTGTACCAGCCTTCTCTCCATACCCCCTGATCCCTTTACCCACAAGGGCCATATCTAACTCCCTCTTAAATATAGCCAATGAACTGGCCTCAACTGTTTCCTGTGGCAGAGAATTCCACAGATTCACCACTCTCTGTGTGAAGAAGTTTTTCCTCATCTCGGTCCTAAAAGGCTTCCCCTTTATCCTCAAACTGTGACCCCTCGTTCTGGACTTCCCCAAAATCGGGAACAATCTTCCTGCATCTAGCCTGTCCAATCCCTTTAGGATTTTATACGTTTCAATCAGATCCCCCCTCAATCTTCTAAATTCCAACGAGTATAAGCCTAGTTCATCAGTCTTTCATCATATGAAAGTCCTGCCATCCCAGGAATCAATCTGGTGAACCTTCTTTGTACTCCCTCTATGGCAAGGATGTCTTTCCTCAGATTAGGGGACCAAAACTGCACACAATACTCCAGGTGTGGTCTCACCAAGGCCTTGTACAACTGCAGTAGTACCTCCCTGCTCCTGTACTCGAATCCTCTTGCTATGAATGCCAGCATATCATTTGCCTTTTTCACCACCTGCTGTACCTGCATGCCCACTTTCAATGACTGGTGTATAATGACACCCAGGTCTCGTTGCACCTCCCCTTTTCCTAATCGGCCACCATTCAGATAATAATCTGTTTTCCTGTTTTTGCCACCAAAGTGGATAACTTCACATTTATCCACATTAAATTGCATCTGCCATGAATTTGCCCACTCACCTAACCTATCCAAGTCACCCTGCATCCTCTTAGCATCCTCCCTACAGCTAACACTGCCGTCCAGCTTCGTGTCATCCGCAAACTTGGAGATGCTGCATTTAATTCCCTCATCCAAGTCATTAATATATATTGTAAACAACTGGGGTCCCAGCACTGAGCCTTGCGGTACCCCACTAGTCACTGCCTGCCATTCTGAAAAGGTCCCGTTTATTCCCACTCTTTGCTTCCTGTCTGCCAACCAATTCTCTATCCGCATCAATACCTTACCCCCAATACCGTGTGCTTTAAGTTTGCACACTAATCTCCTGTGTGGGACCTTGTCAAAAGCCTTTTGAAAATCCAAATATACCACATCCACTGGTTCTCCCCTATCCACTCTACTAGTTACATCCTCAAAAAATTCTATGAGATTCGTCAGACATGATTTTCCTTTCACAAATCCATGCTGACTTTGTCCGATCATTTCACCGCTTTCCAAATGTGCTGTTATCACATCTTTGATAACTGACTCTAGCAGTTTCCCCACCACCGATGTTAGGCTTAACCAGTCTATAATTCCCCGGTTTCTCTCTCCCTCCTTTTTTAAAAAGTGGGGTTACATTAGCCACCCTCCAATCCTCTGGAACTAGTCCAGAATTTAAAGAGTTTTGAAAAATTATCACTAATGCATCCACTATTTCTTGGGCTACTTCCTTAAGCACTCTGGGATGCAGACCATCTGGCCCTGGGGATTTATCTGCCTTTAATCCCTTCAATTTACCTAACACCACTTCCCTACTAACATGTATTTCCCTCAGTTTCTCCATCTCACTGGACCCTCTGTCCCCTACTATTTCCGGAAGATTATTTATGTCCTCCTTGGTGAAGACAGAACCAAAGTAATTATTCAATTGGTCTGCCATGTCCTTGCTCCCCATAATCAATTCACCTGTTTCTGTCTGTAAGGGACCTACATTTGTCTTAACCAATCTTTTTTCTTTTCACATATCTATAAAAGCTTTTACAGTCAGTTTTTATGTTCCCTGCCAGTTTTCTCTCATAATCTTTTTTCCCCTTCCTAATTAAGCCCTTTGTCCTCCTCTGCTGAACTCTGAATTTCTCCCAGTCCTCAGGTGAGCCACTTTTTCTGGCTAATTTGTATGCTTCTTCTTTGGAATTGATACTATCCCTAATTTCCCTTGTCAGCCACAGGTGCACTACCTTCCCTGATTTATTCTTTTGCCAAACTGGGATGAACAATTGTAGTTCATCCATGCAATCTTTAAATGCTTGCCATTGCATATCCACCATCAACCCTTTAAGTGTCATTTGCCAGTCTATCTTAGCTAATTCACGTCTCATACCTTCAAAGTTACCCTTCTTTAAGTTCAGAACCTTTGCTTCTAAATTAACTATGTCACTCTCCATCTTAATGAAGAATTCCACCATATTATGGTCACTCTTACCCAAGGGGCCTCTCACGACAAGATTGCTAATTAACCCTTCCTCATTGCTCAATACCCAGTCTAGAATAGCCTGCACTCTAGTTGGTTCCTCGACAGGTTGGTTCAAAAAACCATCCCGCGTACATTCCAAGAAATCCTCTTCCTCAGCACCTTTACCAATTTGGTTCACCCAATCTACATGTAGATTGAAGTCACCCATTATAACTGCCGTTCCTTTATTGCACACATTTCTAATTTCCTGTTTAATACCATCCCCAACCTCACTACTACTGTTAGGTGGCCTGTACACAACTCCCACCAGCGTTTTCTGCCCCTTAGTGTTATGCATAGAACATAGAACATGGAACATAGAATAGTACAGCACAGTACAGGCCCTTCGGCCCACAATGTTGTGCTGACCCTCAAACCCTGCCTCCCATATAAGCCCCCACCTTAAATTCCTCCATATACCTGTCTAGTAGTCTCTTAAACTTCACTAGTGTATCTGCCTCCACCACTGACTCAGGCAGTGCATTCCACGCACCAACCACTCACTGAGTAAAAAACCCTCCTCTAATATCCCCCTTGAACTTCCCACCCCTTACCTCAAAGCCATGTCCTCTTGTACTGAGCAGTGGTGCCCTGGGGAAGAGGTGCTGGCTATCCACTCTATCTATTCCTCTTATTATCTTGTACACATCTATCATGTCTGCACTCATCCTCCTTCTCTCCAAAGAGTAAAGCCCTAGTTTCCTTAATCTCTGATCATAATGCATACTTTCTAAACCAGGCAGCATCCTGGTAAATCTCCTTTGTACCCTTTCCAATGCTTCCACATCCTTCCTATAGTGAGGTGACCAGAATTGGACACAATACTCCCAAGTGTGGCCTAACCAGAGTTTTATAGAGCTGCATCATTACATCGCGACTCTTAAACTCTATCCCTCGACTTATGAAAGCTAACACCCCATAAGCTTTCTTAACTACCCTATCCACCTGTGAGGCAACTTTCAGGGATCTGTGGACATGTACCCCGAGATCCCTCTGCTCCTCCACACTACCAAGTATCCTGCCATTTACTTTGTACTCTGCCTTGGAGTTTGTCCTTCCAAAGCGTACCACCTCACACTTCTCCGGGTTCAACTCCATCTGCCACTTCTCAGCCCACTTCTGCATCCTATCAATGTCTCTCTGCAATCTTTGACAATCCTCTACACTATCTACAACACCACCAACCTTTGTGTCGTCTGCAAACTTGCCAACCCACCCTTCTAACCCCACATCCAGGTCGTTAATAAAAATCACGAAAAGTAGAGGTCCCAGAACAGATCCTTGTGGGACACCACTAGTCACAATCCTCCAATCTGAATGTACTCCCTCCACCACCACCCTCTGCCTTCCCTGGATCCCATGCCTTCTAACTTTCTGAATAAGCCTACTGTGTAGAACCTTGTCAAATGCCTTACTAAAATCCATATAGATCACATCCACTGCACTACCCTCATCTATATGCCTGGTCACCTCCTCAAAGAACTCTATCAGGCTTGTTAGACACGATCTGCCCTTCACAAAGCCATGCTGACTGTCCCTGATCAGACCATGATTCTCTAAATGCCTATAGATCTTATCTCTAAGAATCTTTTCCAACAGCTTTCCCACCACAGACGTAAGGCTCACTGGTCTATAATTACCCGGACTATCCCTACTACCTTTTTCATACAAGGGAACAACATTCACCTCCCTCCAATCCTCCGGTACCATTCCCGTGGACAACGAGGACATAAAGATCCTAGCCAGTGGCTCAGCAATCTCTTCTCTCGCCTCGTGGAGCAGCCTGGGGAATATTCCGTCAGGCCCTGGGGACTTATCTGTCTTAATGTATTTTAACAACTCCAACACCTCCTCTCCCTTAATATCAGCATGCTCCAGAACATCAACCTCACTCGTATTGTCCTCACCATCATCAAGTTCCCTCTCATTGGTGAATACCGAAGAGAAGTGTTCATTGAGGACCTCGCTCACTTCCACAGCCTCCAGGCACATCTTCCCACCTTTATCTCTAATCGGTCCTACCTTCACTCCTGTCATCCTTTTTTTCTTTACATAATTGAAGAATGCCTTGGGTTTTTCCTTTACCCTACTCGCCAAGGCCTTCTCATGCCCCCTTCCTGCTCTTCTCAGCCTCTTCTTAAGCTCCTTTCTTGCTTCCCTATATTTCTCAATAGACTCATCTGATCCTTGCTTCCTAAACCTCATGTATGCTGCCTTCTTCCACCTGACTAGATTTTCCACCTCACTTGTCACCCATGGTTCCTTCACCCTACCATTCTTTATCTTCCTCACCGGGACAAATTTATCCCTTACATCCCGCAAGAGATCTCTAAACATCGACCACATGTCCATAGTACATTTCCCTGCAAAAACGTCATCCCAATTCACACCCGCAGTTCTAGCCTTATAGCCTCATAATTTGCCTTTCCCCAATTAAAAATTTTCCTGTCCTCTTTGATTCTATCCTTTTCCATGATAATTATAAAGGCCAGGGAGCAGTGGTCACTGTCCCCCAGATGCTCACCCACTGAGAGATCTGTGACCTGACCCGGTTCATTACCTAGTACTAGATCTAGTGTGGCATTCCCCCTGGTCGGCCTGTCCACATACTGTGACAGGAATCCATCCTGGACACACTTAACAAATTCTGCCCTATCTAAACCCTTGGAACTAATCAGGTGCCAATCAATATTAGGGAAGTTAAAGTCACCCATGATAACAACCCTGTTATTTTTGCACCTTTCCAAAATCTGCCCATATCGATTCCACATCCTCCCGGCTTATGTCCTTCCTGTATATTGCGTTAATCTTCTCTCTAACCAGCAACACCACCCCACCTCCTTTTCTTTCATGTCTATCCCTCCTAAATATTGATATCCCTGAATGTTGAGCTCCCATCCTTGGTCACCCTGGAGCCTTGTCTCTGTGATCCCAACTATATCATATTCATTAATAACAATCTGCACTTTTAATTCATCCACCTTGTTACGAATGCTCCTTGCATTGACACAAAGCCTTCAGGCGCGCTTTTACAACTTTCTTAGCCCTTATACAGTTATGTTGAAAAGTGGCCCTTTTTGATGCTTGCCCTGGATTTGCCTGCCTGCCAATTTTACTTTTCACCTTACTACTTTTTGCTTCTACCCTCATTTTACACCCCTCTGTCTCTCTGCACTGGTTCCCATCCCCATGTTGTGAACTAACTTCCTCTCGCCTTGCCTCTTTAATTTGATTCCCACCCCCCAACCATTCTAGTTTAAAGTCATCTCAGTAGCCCTCGTTAATCTCCCTGCCAGGATATTGGTCCCCCTAGGATTCAAGTGTAACCCATCCTTTTTGTACAGGTCACGCCTGCGCCAAAAGAGGTCCCAATGATCCAAAAACTTGAATCCCTACCCCCTGCTCCAATCCTTCAGCCACGCATTTATCCTCCACCTCATCGCATTCCTACTCTCACTGTCGCGTGGCACAGGCAGTAATCCCGAGATTACTACCTTTGCGGTCCTTTTTCTCAACTCCCTTCCTAGCTCCCTATATTCTCCTTTCAGGATCTCTTCCCTTTTCCTATCTATGTCATTGGTACCTATATGTACTACGACCTCTGGCTCCTCACCCTCCCACTTCAGGATATCTTGGACACGATCAGAAATATCCCGGACCCTGGCACCAGGGAGGCAAACTACCATCCGGGTCTCTGGACTGCGTCCACAGAATCACCTATCTGACCCCCTTACTATCGAGTCCCCTATCACAACTGCTCTCCTCTTCCTTTCCCTATCCTTCTGAGCTACAGGGCCGGACTCTGTGCCGGAGGCATGGCCACTGTCGCTTCCCCCAGGTAAGCTGTCCCCCCCAACAGTACTCAAACAGGAGTACCTATTGTCAAGGGGCACAGCCACATTCTGGATGTCCATGCAGAAGTGTTTCTGTATCTCCTGCCGGATGGGAGGAGATTGAACAGGTGATTACTGGGGTGGGATGAGTCTACTATGATGTTGTGAGCGTGCTGTCAACAGCGTGAGTTGCAGATGGCTTCCATATCAGGTAGTTGCATCCCAGTGATGTTCTGTGCAGTGCTGGTCACTCAGTGAAGTGCTTTCTGGTCGAACTTCTTGTGGCTAAAGTACTATACTGCCATGCAGTAGGTCAATATGCCCTCAATTACACATCGAGAAAGGTTTACCAGTAGCTTTTGGGATAAATCTGCTCCCTTTAAACTCCTAAAGTAGTATAGGTGCTGTTTCACATTCCCTCCTACTTGGTGGTGCAAGAGAGCTCTTCTCTGATGTTTACTCCCAAACACTTAAAGCTGGAGACCCTTTCCACTGCTTCACCAGTTATGAGTACTGTAGTGGATTTCCTGAAATTAATAACCGTGTCTTTAGGTTTTTTTTTTGATGTTGAGTGAAAGGTTTATGCTTCTTGCACCTTTCAGACAGTTTCTGCACCATCTCTCTGTATGCTGTTTTGTTGTTTGTAATTAGTCCAATCACTGTGGTGTCGTCTGCAAATCTGATGATGCAGTTGGTGGCATAGGCAAGGGCACAGTCATGGGTGAAAGGTGTAAAGGAGAGGGCTCAGTACACATCCCTGCGGTACACCGGTGTTCGGTCAGGGAGGTTGATGTGTACTTGCCTAGTCTGACTGTCTCGGTGTCTGGAACAGGATGCAGGACCAAGTCTTCACTGCATCTTGGGACATGTGACGATGATAAAGCAATACCAGTACTATATTGAATGGTTCTGCATTGACAAGGGCTCGGCCTTTCAGCTGTGACAATAAATGAAACTCCTGCTGCCTGTCAACATAATCAGTATAGCTCTCCATGGTGTCTTTGTCCATTATCCATCCCAACTTCACAAGATTAATGATTCCTTTCTAAACCACATGAGAATATTTTGAGAAATTCAAGTCTTTTCACATAAATATCTCCCAGAAACTTCAGTTACAAGTTGACTGAGTCCGCTACCCTACATAAAATGCTGGAGGAAATCAGCAGGTCAGACAGCAACTATAAAGGGGACTACAGATGTGAAAATTCAGGCTGAGACCCTTCATCAGGACTGAAGGAAGGGGGAAAAGTCAGAATAAGAAGGTGTGGAGAGGGGAAGGATTACAAACTAACAGGTAAGGCTGGGTGAGGGGGAAAGGGGAGGGGGATAAGGTAAGAAGTTGGGAGATGATAGGTGGAAGAAGTGAAAGGTTGAAGACGAAGGAATCTGATATGAGAGGAAAATTACTATGGGAGAAAGGGAAGGAGGGGAGAATCAGGTAAGTAATGGGCAGGTGAGGAGAAAGAAGGGGTAAGAGAGGAGCCAATGGGAAGAAAAAGAGGGAAGGGGAAGGGGAAAGAAATTACCAGAAGGTAGCAAAATATATGTTCATGTTATCAGGTTGGCAGCTAACCAGACAAACTATGTGGTGTTGTCATAAGAGGTCCCGTATCAGTTTGAAGATGTGTGCCCACACTCCTGTACTCGCTGGAGTTTAGAAGAATGGGGGGAGGATCTCACTGAAACCTACAGCACCTAGAAAAAGTATTCACCCCCTTTTAAATTTTTGCATTTTATTGTTTTACAGATTTGAATCACAGTGGATTTAATTTGGCTTTTTTGACACTGATCAACAGAAAAAGACTCTTTCATGTCAAAGTGAAAA
Organism: Mobula birostris; assembly: GCF_030028105.1. Taxonomy (NCBI): domain Eukaryota; kingdom Metazoa; phylum Chordata; class Chondrichthyes; order Myliobatiformes; family Myliobatidae; genus Mobula; species Mobula birostris. The sequence continues at coordinate 7,975,771 of NC_092373.1, forward strand.
CAGATCTCCACAAAATGATCTAAATTAATTACAAGTACAAAACACAAAAAATTGATTGCATAATTACTCACCCCTTTCAAGTATTTAGTAGATGCACCTTTGGCAGCAATTACAGCCTTGAGTCTGTGTGGATAGGTCTCTATCAGCCTTGCACATCAGGACACTGCAATTTATCCCCATTCTTCTTTACAGAACTGCTCAAGCTCTGTCAGATTACATGGGTGAACAGATCTTTTCAAGTCCAGCCACAAATTCTCAATTGGACTGAGGTCTGACCTCTGACTTGGCCATTCCAGAACATTAACTTTGTTGATTTTAAGCCACTCCTGAGTAGTTTTGGCTTTATACTTGGAGTCATTGTCTTGAAGGAAAACAAATCTTCTCCCAAGTCTCAGTACCCTTGCTGATTGTATCAGGTTTTCCTCCAAGATTTCCCTGTGTTTGGCTGCATTCATTTTACCCTCTACCTTCACAAGCCTTCCAGGGCCTGCTGCAGTGAAGCATCCCCACAGCATGATGCAGCCTCCACCATGCTTCACGGTAGGGATGGTGTGTTTTTGATGATGTGCGGTGTTTGGCTCACACCAAACGTAGCATTGAGTCTACGCAACACACATCAAAGTTGCTGGTGAACGTAGCATTTTGTCTGATGCCAAAGAGCTCGATTTTGGTTTCATCAGACCATAGAACCTTCTTCCAGCTGACGTCAGAGTCTCCCACATGGCTTCTGGCAAACTCTAGCTGAGAGTTCATGTGAGTTTTTTTTCAACAGTGGATTCTCTTTGCTGTAACTGGTGAACAATGTTCCCTCTAATTTTTAGTTGTCAGTGTGCACAAAAATCTTATTGTGCAAATTTTTTTCCTGTGACTAAAGTATGTGCGCACTGAATGCACACATGGGACGGTTTATGCAGGTTTACAAAATATTTGACATAAAACTACACAGAATAACAACAAAATAACATACATATTTAAGTCACACACACAAAAAATGCTGGTGAATGCAGCAGGCCAGGCAGCATCTCTAGGAAGAGGTACAGTCGACATTTCCGGCCGAGACCCTTCGTCAGGACTAACTGAAGGAAGAGATAGTAAGAGATTTGAAAGTGAGGGGGGGGGGGGATCCGAAATGATAGAAGACAGGAGGGGGAGGGAGAAAGAACTGGAAAGTTGATTGGCAAAAGGGATACGAGGCTGGAGAAGGGAGAGGATCATGGGACAGGAGGCCTAGGGAGAAAGAACTGGGGAGGGGTGTATAGGTAAGTGTATAGTGTATGGGTAGAGTGAGTGGGTATGAAAATGGATACGGAAAAGAAATCGTTAACAAGTAGCAATTTATGTTGTTGGGCAGAGTGACCCTTGATACTAAATAAGGGGAGAATTAGCCTCCGCAGTAACATAAAAGACGAAACCCCCTTAAATATATATATATATATATATATATACCTGGTATACCAGATGACAATACATGAAAGCAAGTTTTTAAAAATGCTGATTTGCGTAAAAGCAATCAATTACCTTGTCTCTAAAAATGTTTTTAAAATTGTTTGATTGCAAGCTTAGTAGGATGCATTGTCCCTGGGAGGCAGAGGCCGACTGTTGAAAGCCACCCAATTGTGGAATCTGCAGGTGTGAAGGAGGTATGTTGGCTTAATATGTGACCAGGACTTGGAATTGGCCCAAGATGGGGTTGTGTAGGTGTCGGATTGGATGCTTGGCCCCTTACAGCTGGACTGGGAGGTGCTGATAGAGCTATAAAGGTGGGCAAGTTCTTTCTTGGGCAGACCACTCGCCTGGGTCCCACCTTGGGGCCGAGCAGCTGAACTGGCACCAAGGGCCTCCACCCTAGCCAGTCCACGGTCAATCACCTGCCTCAGTGACCACGCAGACGTTGCTAAGTATACTCGGCGGTGTAGACCACGAGGAGTTGTTTAAGTCAGCTCTTCCTATTAGTGGTGTAGGTAGTGTGCAATATAAAGCATTACTCGCAACTCTCTATTTTCTTCTCTGTATTAACAATAAAGTGGGATTTGAAGGAACTATCGAGTTTGGGTCCATTTGTTCAAGCGAAACCAAATAGGTGCAGCATCCACTTGTTACGGTTATTCCATCTAGATATTAGATTTGTGGAACGGGGGGAGGCCCAGCGGATGGGCCAGGAGTTATAGTGAGAGGGACAGAGGGAGAAAAAAGAGGAAAAAAAGGGAAAGAAAAAAATCATCATAATAATAAATAAATAAAGGGATGGGGTACGAAGGGGAGAGGGACATTAATGGAAGTTAGAGAAGTCAATGTTCATGCTATCAGGTTGGAGATATTTAATTTTTATCATATTTAAGTCACTCAGTTATTTTTTCTCTCTCCTGTCTTTGGCATTTACCCATTCTTTGTAAACTCTATCTCGACTAATAGAACTTCCATCCTATCGATGGTTTTTGATTCTCATTAACATATCCAATGACATTCACCTAAATGGTTTCTCAGCTTGTTTTGAGTTGATTCATTAGGCTAAGACCTCGCTCACAGTCCGCACTAGACGCAAGAAAGGTTCCCCCAATGTCCATCAACTGTGCAAGGTCGCAAAACTGTTCATTTTGAAGTACAAATGCCACCATTTGAGCAAAGTTTGAAATCAGTTTGGATTTAATTTTTTCTTGCACAGAAAACATGAAAGCATTAAACTGTCTAACTATTACAATATTTTCAGCTAGAAAATCATGATATCTTAGACATAAGGCATTAACTTGTTCATTGCCAAATGTGAAGTCACAATCTGCAATTGTGGAGAAATCAAAAGCTGACCATTCTTGTACCTCAACTTTGATCTCCTCTGGGTTTGATCGTTTTCACTCTCGCTCATCTGCACTTAACCGTAACATGCGTAGCACTCCTGTAACGGGTAATGACGGGTTCTGTTGCCTGAGCTTTTGTACATCATCCAAATGTGATTTACTTGCCAAGTGACGCTTCAAAAAGTCAGGTTTCCAAACATCATCCCACTTCTTTCCACTAGCAAATTCTCCAACAACTTTCGCATCACGACAATACAAACAGATAACTCTGGTTTTATTTATATACATAAATATTTCTCATAGCTGAACGTTCATGACCTCATGAGCTTTTGGTGTAACAGTTTCTACTATTTTGTTAGCCATTCAACTTTAAACAAATTTGCAGTTTTTTTGTGCTTCACGCCCTTCGCTTCTTTTGAATTCAACATTGTGAATCAATATTTTTTTCCAATAAAAACATAGTAAGCTATCTACAGGATTTGAAACAGATCTTTGTAAACTTTACAATATGAACACTGTCTGCCAAACATGGCTGCCGCCGTGACACAGCCATACAAACCGGAACAGGATAGGTGAGGTGATGTAAATTAGTGACGTGTATTGTAGTATTTGAAAAAATGACTAACCAGGCCAGTAAGTTTAATGTCGGTAGTAGGTAAGTTATTGGAGGGAGTACTAAGAGACAGAATCTACAAGCATTTGGATAGACTCGGACTTATTAGGGAGAGTCAACATGGCTTTGTGCGTGGTAGGTCATGCTTGACCAATCTATTGGAGTTTTTCGAGGAGGTTACCAGGAAAGTGGATGGAGGGAAGGCAGTGGATATTGTCTACATGGACTTCAGTAAGGCCTTTGACAAGGTCCCGCATGGGAGGTTAGTTAAGAAAATTCAGTCGCTAGATATACATGGAGAGGTGGTAAATTGGATTAGACATTGGCTCGATGGAAGAAGCCAGAGAGTGGTGGTAGAGAATTGCTTCTCTGAGTGGAGGCCTGTGACTAGTGGTGTGCCACAGGGATCAGTGCTGGGTCCATTGTTATTTGTCATCTATATCAATGATCTGGATGATAATGTGGTAAATTGGATCAGCAAGTTTGCTGATGATACAAAGATTGGAGGTGTAGTAGACAGTGAGGAAGGTTTTCAGAGCCTGCAGAGGGACTTGGACCAGCTGGAAAAATGGGCTAAAAAATGGCAGATGGAGTTTAATACTGACAAGTGTGAGGTATTGCACGTTGGAAGGACAAACCAACGTAGAACATACAGGGTTAATGGTAAGGCACTGAGGAGTGCAGTGGAACAGAGGGATCTGGGAATACAGATACAAAATTCCCTAAAAGTGGCGTCACAGGTAGATAGGGTCGTAAAGAGAGCTTTTGGTACATTGGCCTTTATTAATCAAAGTATTGAGTATAAGAGCTGGAATGTTATGATGAGATTGTATAAGGCATTGGTGAGGCCAATTCTGGAGTATTGTGTTCAGTTTTGGTCACCAAATTACAGGAAGGATATAAATAAGGTTGAAAGAGTGCAGAGAAGGTTTACAAGGATGTTGCCGGGACTTGAGAAATTCAGTTACAGAGAAAGGTTGAATAGGTTGGGACTTTATTCCCTGGAGCGTAGAAGAATGAGGGGAGATTTGATAGAGGTATATAAAATTATTATGGGTATAGATAGAGTGAATGCAAGCAGGTTTTTTCCACTGAGGCAAGGGGAGAAAAAAACCAGAGGACATGGGTTTAGGGTGAGGGGGGAAAAGTTTAAAGGGAACATTGGGGGGGGCTTCTTCACACAGAGAGTGGTGGGAGTATGGAATGAGCTGCCAGACGAGGTGGTAATTTCGGGTTCTTTTTTAACACTTAAGAATAAATTGGACAGATACATGGATGGGAGGTGTATGGAGGGATATGGTCCGTGTGCAGGTCAGTGGGACTAGGCAGAAAATGGTTCGGCACAGCCAAGAAGGGCCAAAGGGCCTGTTTCTGTGCTGTAGTTTCTATGGTTTCTATAGTTAACAGAAACAGTTAGCTAAAAGATCATTTTCAATAAGTATAATTATTAACTACAACATTATTTTAGGTAACTAACCTTTTGCGTGCACATTAATTTCCTTTGTGTGCTGGTTGAAAAATGTGTCTGCGCGCACAGCTTAGAGGGAACTATGTTGGTGAATCAACCAGTCAACAGTTGTATGCACAATCTGTCCCATCTCAGCCACTGAAGCTTGTAACTCCTCCAGAGTTGATATAGATCTCTTGGTGGCCTCCCTTACTCGTCCCCTTCTTGCACAGTCACTCAGTTTTTGAGGACAGCCTGCTCGAGGCAGATTTACAGCTGTGCCATATTCTTTCCATTTCTTGATGATTGACTCAACTGTACTCCAAGAGATATTCAGTGTCTTGGAAACTTTCTTGTATCCATTTCCTGACTTAGGTTTTTCAGTAACCTTTTTCTAGAGTTCTTGGAGTGTTCTTTTGTCTTCTATGGTGTAGTTTTTGCCAGGATACTGGCTCACCGGCAATTACACCTTCCAGATACAGGTCTATTTTTACTGCAATCAATTGAAACACCTTGACTGCACATCGATCTCCAAAAACAGATCTCCGTTTAACTAATTATGTGACTTCTAAAACCAATTGGCTGCACCAATGATTTGGTATATCATATTAAAGAGGAGTGAATGCTTAAGCAATTAATTATTTTGTGTTTTATATTTGTAATTAATTTCGATCACTTTCTAGAGATGTTTTCACTTTGACACAAGAGTCTTCTTCTGTTGATCAATATCAAAAAAGCCAAATTAAATTAAATTCACTGTGATTCAATGTTGTAAAACAATAAAACATTAAAAAATCCAAGGGGGTGAATATTTTTACAGCCAGAAGGTGGTGAATCTGGGGAATTCATTGCCACAGACAGCTGTGAAAGCCACGTCAATGGGTATATTTAAAGCAGAGGTTGATAGGTTCTTGATCAGGGCATCAAAGGTTACGGAGAGCAGGCAGGAGAATGGAGTTTATATTTTATGGTCTTATGATCTCATACAGCACGTCCAGACAACAAAATGATCTTCCTTGGCACAATCACACCTTCGCACTGCTTTTATGGAACCCTGACACATCATGCATGAATGTACAGCAGGGAGGGGTAGAGGGAGAGAACCAAGACCTTGAACAAAGTTTGCAGTCTGTCACTTTCTGACTTCCATCACCAGATCTCGGACTGCTAGTTTTCCTGAATTTCAAGTCTAAAGATCAAGGTTTTGAATTCCTAATTCAGAAACTAGAGCACGTAAACCATTAGTACTCTCAGGATGGCAGCATCAAGGAGACAGCATTCTGTTGCAGAAAGCACTCTCTGAATGAGATGGTGAACCACTGTGTCTGCTTACTCAAGGTATAAAATGGCATCAATTCAAACAGCAGGGGAAATAGTTCTAATGTTCAGAGATATGTTTATCCCTCAAGCAAGATTTTGCAAGTTCAAGTTCAGTTTTATTGTTCTTCAACCATTCACATGTATACTGCCAAATGAAACAACGTTCCTCAGGACCAAGATGCACAACACAGTACATATAACTCACACACAACACATAAAGTAATATTACCACATATAATTTAACAAATAATATGGTGAATTACTGACACAAATTAAAAGTAAACAGTATAATGCTACTGGGGCTTCATACGTGATGAGAACTGGGTGATGGCAGGGAGTCCAGTAGTCTTATCGCTTGGGGGAAGAAGCTTTTTCCCATCTGAGCAGTCCTTGTCCTACGGCTATGGCACCTCCTGCCTGATGGCAAGGGCCAGAGAGATTGTTGGATGGATGGGAGGGAGGATTGACAATGCTAAGTGCCCTGAGTATGCAATGCTTGTAATAAATATCTCGGATGTATGGAATAGAGATCCCAATGATCATCTCAGCAACCTCCACAATCCTTCGAAGGGCCTTGCAGACAGATGCCCTGCAATTGATATTGGGCTTGGGGCTTAGTCTCCCTCTAATAACACCCTCTACTCCAGCTAAACCTCTTCTGCAACCTCTCTAAAGCCTCGACATCCTTCCTATAATGGGGCACCCGCACTGTGTGCAGTACTCCAGACGTGGCTGAACTAGAGTTTATAAAGCTGCAACATAACTTGCTGACTTTTGAACTCAGTGCCTTGACTAATAAATGTTGATGTTGATGCAGAGTATCGGCATTTCATTTCCCTCCACAGATGTCGTCTGAGCCGCCGAGTTCCTCCAGCAGATTGATTGTTGCTCCAGATTCCAGTGTCTGCTGCCCCTTGTGTCTCTGTCAGTACAAACAGATCCCTTCTGCAGCCTTTAGTAGTCTCCCTGCAATATTTCAGTCACCCAAATCACTGAGTGTGGGCTATTGGAGGAATGTTGAAGGAAATCCAAATGTCGGCTCCTTCTGATTGTTATCCTTCTCTCTCTCTCCGCCTCCCCAAGTCCCCCCACCTCACTCTTATAAACCTTACAGCACAACACTGTCCCAATGCCCTGTCGCCCCTCACCACCCCTCCCCCCAACTCACAGACACACTCTCATCCTGCACTGGTCTCTTTTTCATCTTTTATTGCTGCTGTTTCACGTATTTATACCACTGCTTGTTTTATTACGTTAGCGTCAGTTACATTATACTGTCTCACACAGACATGCACCTCACAGTTCATGACAACCCATCAATCTTCAGGCCACGCAGGGACTGTGGTAATATTATTTTGTGACTGTATGTGCTGTTTTAACTCTACCAGGCCAGTAACATCATGAAGGATCCCACTTACTCTGCTCGTGGACTGTCTTTCCCTCTCCCATCATATAGTGTCCACACCAGAACCACCGGACTCAAAAAAAGTTACTTTCCCCCAGCAGTGAGGCTGATCAACATCTCCACCCACTAACCCACCCCTCCAGACCCCCAACCACCACTACTTTATCATTTCCTGTCAGTCACCTGATGTACAGACACTCCTGTGCCTAGTGTCACTTTATGGACATGCAATCAATCTATGCACATTACTGTATAAAACTCTTAAGCACATATACCTGCAACACACATCAAAGTTGCTGGTGAACGCAGCAGGCCAGGCAGCATCTCTAGGAAGAGGTGCAGTCGACGTTTCAGGCCGAGACCCTTCGTCAGGACTACCCTAACGAAGGATCTCGGCCTGAAACATCGACTGCACCTCTTCCTAGAGATGCTGCCTGGCCTGCTGCGTTCACCAGCAACTTTTATGTGTGTTGCTTGAATTTCCAGCATCTGCAGAATTCCTGTTGTTTGTGTTTAAAAGCACATATACCTATCTAGGATGCCTAAGACTTTTGGACAGTACTGCAGTAATTCTATGTATTGCACTGTACTGCTGCCAGAAACAAAAAAAAACAAATTTCATGACATATGTGAGTGATTCTGATATGGGCCTCTACAGGCTGAAGTGGAATGGGGACAGGGGGAAGGGAAAAGGGGTAGGGAGAGGGGAAGGAGTGGGAAGCACAGAGAGACATTCCGGAATGATCAATAAATCAATAGCTTGGAATCAATAATGACCTTGCCTGGAGTCTCAGGGCTGGGTGTGTCACACCAATGCCATTCCCTGCCCCCAGCATACCTTCTCTGACACCTGCCCCACACCCCTCCCATGGCACTCCACCCTCACCACTCCCAATACCCTTTGTTTTTATCGGATTTACAAACTCACTCTCCGCTCCACATTGACAAATACAGTAATGTACAAAACTCATGGGCACCTGAGTTATATACAGTGGCATGCAAAAGTTTGGGCACCCTGGTCAAAATTTCTGTTACTGTGAATAGTTAAGTGGGTAGAAGATGAACTGATCTCCAAAAGTCATAAAGTTAAAGATGAAACATTCTTTTCAACATTTTAAGCAAGATTAGTTTTGTTTTGTACAATTTTAGAGGGAAAAAAAGGAGAGGAGCACCATGAAAAACTTTGAGCACCCCAAGAGATTTGAGTTCTCAGAAAACTTTTACCAAGGTCTCAGACTTTAATTAGCTTGTTAGGGCTATGGCTTGCTCCCAGTCATCGTTAGGAAAGGCCAGGTGATGCAAATTTCAAAGCTTTATAAATACTCTGACTCCTCAAACCTTCTCCTGGGTTCCAGCACATGTAGGGGTGAAGGGGAATGAGAGGGTGGATGAGTTGGCAAAGAGGGCGTTAAAGAAAGAAAATGTGGAAATGCACATTAGTATCAGTAAAGCAGAGGTTAAATGTGTAATCTGGGAAAAAGTCAACTGAATGTGGCAAGAAAGATGGGACAGGGAGGGGAAAGGAAGGCATTTATATCAAATACAAAAGAGTGTTACAGGTACTAGGGTAGGTAATGGAAATAGAAGAGGTGTGGAAACTGTGTGAACTAGGTTAAGGCTGGGGCACTGTGCATTAAACAAAACACTGAAAATGATAGGGAAACACCAGACAGGATTGTGTGAGGAATGTCAGGAAGAGGAGTCAGTAGAAGATGTAGTTTTGTGTTGCAGGAAGTATGGGATACAGAGAGAGATGATGAGAATTAAATTAAGGGAGTTGGGGGTGCAGGAATTCACATTAAAAGGGTTGCTAGGCATGGGTGAGAGAGCACAAGTCGGGGTATTTTTAGCGTTTTTAAGGGTACAGGGGTTTCTTATAGGATGTGACGGATGAACAGGAATAGGGTACTAGGATGGTCAAAGATGGGAGGATAAAGTGTAGGTGCATGTGTGCATGCGCGCGCGACTGGGTGAAGGGATTTAGAATGTATGTCTAGTGCACATTCCGGAGCAGAGGGTGGCGGTAATGCACCATTAAGCTGGATGCCAACTGCCATAAAACAAGGTACAGACAGACAGAAACCTTCTCCCAACAATCAGCAGCCATGGGCTCCTCTAAGCAGCTGCCTAGCGCTCTGAAAATTAAAATAAATCGTGCCCACAAAGCAGGAGAAGGCTATAAGAAGATAGCAAAGTGTTTTCAGGTAGCTGTTTCTTCAGTTGGTAATGTTATTAAGAAAAGGCAGTTAACAGGAACGGTGGAGGTCAAGTTGAGGTCTGGAAGACCAAGAAAACTTTCCAAGAGAACTGCTCAAAGGATTGCTAGAAAGATAAATCAAAACCCCTGTTTGACTGCAAAAGACCTTCAGGAAGATTTAGCAGACTCTGGAGTGGTGGTACACTGTTCTACTGTGCAGTGACATCTGTACAAATATGACCTCCATGGAAGAGTCATCAAAAGAAAATCTTTCCTGCGTCCTCACCACAAAATTCAGCATCAGGAGTTTGCAAAGGAACATCTAAACAAGCTTAATGCTTTTTGGAAACAAGTCCTGTGGACTGATTAAGTTAAAATAGAACTTTTTGCCTGCAATGACCAAAGGTATGTTTGGAAGAAAAAGGGTGCAGAATTTCATGAAAAGAACATCTCCCCAACTGTTAAGCACGTGGGTGGATCGATCATGCTCTGGGCTTGTGTTGCAGCCAGTGGAATGGGGAACATTTCACTGGTAGAGGGAAGAATGAATTCAATTAAATACCAGCAAATTCTGGAAGCAAACATCACACCGTGTGTAAAAAAAGCTGAAGATGAAAAGAAGATGGCTTCTACAACAGGTTAATGATCCTAAACACACCTCAAAATCCACAATGGATTATCTCAAAAGGCACAAGCTGAAGGTTTTGCCATGGCCCTCACAGTCCCCCGACCTAAACATCATCGAGAATGTGTGGATAGACCTCAAAAGAGCAATGCATGCAAGACGGCCAAAGAATCTCACAGAGCTAGAAGCCTTTTGCAAGGAAGAATGGGCAAAAATCCCCCAAACAAGAATTGAAAGACTCTTAGCTGGCTACAGAAAGCATTTACAAGCTGTGATACTTGCCAAAGGGGGTGTTACTAAGTACTGACCATGAAATGGGCCCCTGAGGATTGATGTTTCATTTAGCCATATACATGAGTATGGTTGAATATGTGCTATGTGACATCGGCCCCTGAGGACTGATGTCTCGTTTCACTGTATACAGGTGTATGGTTGAATATGTACTGTGTATGACTGTATGAAATGGGCCCCTGAGGATTGATGTTTCGTTTAGCCATATACATGTATACAGATGAATGACAATAAATTTGAACTTGAAGACCCTGTCTGTTTAATACAATACAGAGCAGGGTCGGCCCTTCTGACCCATCAAGACACGCCAGCCCGACAAACCCAATTAACCCTAACCTAATCAAGGGATAATTCCCCATGTTTAGACTGTGGGAGGAAACTGGAGGACCCATAGAAAACCCATGTATTCCACAGAGTTCGTTACAGAACAACACCAGAACTGAACTCCAAAACGGCCCAAGCAGTAACAGAGTCGTGCTAACCACTACGTTACCCTCATGTTCAAATGGTTCAATTTAATATCAGAGAATTATACAGTATACAACCTGAAATTCTTACTCTTACAGACATCCACAAAACAGAGAAAAAATTCAAATGAATAACAAAAAATTCAGAACTCCAAGCCCTCATTAAGTGGGGAATTTTTACATACGCGAGCCCAACAGTCAACAAATATCAGGTCACTGCTGGGGAAATTGTATACACTATGTAATGATCTTATTTCATAAATGTCACAATGCTGGCTGCCGCCTTCGCACAAAACACATCCAACACCTCCTTGCACAATGTGACGCCAGATAGTGACACAAACTAAACAGCAGGGAGCCAGTTTCCGATGGAATAAAGTATCAACAGAGAAATTACAAAGATTAGAAGCTGCCGTGCGAGTTAATAGGATGGTTAAGAAGACTTGTGGCCTGTTGGCCTTCATTAGTCGGAGGATTGAGTTCAGGACCTACAAGGTAATGTTGCAGCTCCATAAAGCTGGTTAGAACTGTGTTCAGTTCTGGTCACTTCATTATAGGAAGGATGTGGAAGCTTTAGAGAGAATGCCGAAGAGGTTTACCAGGATGCTGACAGGATTAGAGAGCATGTCTTATGACGAAAGGATGAGTGAACTAGAGCTTTTCTCTTTGAACAAGAAGGATCAAAAGCGACTTGATAGAGGTGTTCAAGCTGATAAGGGACATGGAGTGGGCAGCCAAGACTTTTTCCCACAGTGGAAATGGTTAATATGAGAGGGCATTAGTTTAAGGTTGTTTTAGCCAGGGGTGATAGTGGGGATAGCTCCCACTACTTACTAAATGCTCCCAATGGCGTGCGCCTCAAGCAGCCTCTGGCAACCAAGTTCAGCTCGTGGCCTTCACGTGTGGCTTAGCTGCGAAGCATGGCGGAAGTGTTTCTACTGACACGAAAAGGGGCAAAGGCGGGTTACTGGCACCTTAAATCCAGTCGCTTCGGGCAAGTGGTTGGCAGCTGATCTAGAAGGAAAGCTCAAACCTCCGCTGACTTGCAGCTATACCCACTCATGGGGAAGACTTCAGGAGTAAACCCTGAGGGAAAACTCTGGAGCTGGAATCCCTAAGGCAGTCCTACATTGAGTTCAATGCCTGTTGGCAACTCCCGTGACACTGCTGGTACCAATCTGTATTGGTATCTGCCATTTCTTAGGGTTGCGTGGAGAGGGAGCTTGCAACATGGGCAACAGCTTGCTCTCCATATCGTACTGCCCTGGCTTCTTAATCTAGACACCTAAGATGCAATATCCATGGTCAACTCTGACCAGTGGAGGCCCTCACATAATTTTAAGGTGATTGGAAGAAAGTATGGGGGGGATGTCAGAGGTCGATTATTACATAGAGGGTGGTGGGTGCATGGAACAGGGGTGGTGGTGGAGGCAGATACATTAGGGATATTTAGGAGACTTTTAGACAGGCACATGGATAATAATTAATTGAACAGTTCTGTGGGAAGGAAGATGTTAGAGTAGGTTGAAATGTCTCTGAGCAGTTGCAGAATATTCTTGAAGGGGAGGGTAGGTAGCCGGAGGTCGTGGAACATGTTGGTATCAATGACATAGGCAGGAGAGGGAGGTCCTGCACAGTAAGTTTAGGGAGTTAGGAAGGAGGCTGAAGAGCAGGACCTCCAAGGTGGTGATCTCCGGATTATTGTACTCATGGTACAACGAGCTAGGGAAGGTCAGAACAGGAAGATAGTGAGATGAGTGAGTGGCTGTGGAGATGGTGCAGGGGGCAACGTTTCCAGTTCTTGGATCATTGATACCTTTTCTGGAGAAGGAGTGACCTGTATAAATGGGACGGGTTTCACCTGAGCTACAGGAGAACCAATATCCTGGGAGGGAGCTTTGCTAATGTTATTGGGGACAGTTTAAACTAGATTTGCAGGGGGCTGGGAACCGAAGTGAAGAGGCAGAGGATGGGGCGGTTGGCACACAAGTAGTGACAGCTTGTAGGGAGTTTGTGAGGAAGGATAGGCAGATGATAGAGCAAAAAAGCATTCAACCAGATGGTTTGAGAGTTGTCTATTTTAATGCAAGGTGTATCATAAGCAAGGCGGATGAACTTAGATCATGGATCAATACGTGGAATTTTGATGTTGTGGCCATTACACAGACTTGGATGTCTCAGGGGAAGGAATGGCTGTGGAGTGTGCTGGGCTTAAGATGGTTCAAGAAGGACATGTCTCTCTGCAATCTTCGACAATCCTCTACACTATCTACAACACCACCAACCTTTGTGTCGTCTGCAAACTTGCCAACACACCCTTCTACCCCCACATCCAGGTCATTAATAAAAATCACGAAAAGTAGAGGTCCCAGAACAGATCCTTGTGGGACACCACTAGTCACAATCCTCCAATCTGAATGTACTCCCTCCACCACCACCTCTGCCTTCTGCAGGCAAGCCAATTCTGAATCCACCTGGCCAAACTTCCCTGGATCCCATGCCTTCTGACTTTCTGAATAAGCTTACCGTGTGGAACCTTGTCAAATGCCTTACTAAAATCCATGTAGATCACATCCACTGCACTACCCTCATCTATATGCCTGGTCATCTCCTCAAAGAACTCTATCAGGCTTGTTAGACACGATCTGCCCTTCACAAAGCCATGCTGACTGTCCCTGATCAGGCCATGATTCTCTAAATGCCCACAGATCCTATCTCTAAGAATCTTTTCCAACAGCTTTCCCACCACAGACGTAAGGCTCACTGGTCTATAATTACCCGGACTATCCCTACTACTGCTATTAGGCAGGAAATGGTGAATGTAAATTGGGAGCAGATGTTCTCAGGGAAATGCACGGCAGAAATGTGGCAAATGTTCAGGCAACATTTGCGCGGCATTCTGCATAGGTATGTTCCATTGAGGCAAGAAATGGATGATAGGGTAAAAGAACCATGGGGTACAGAGGATGTGGAAAATCTAGTTAAGAAGAAGAGAAAAGCTTATGAAAGGTTCAAGAAACCAGGTACTCTTAGAGTTCTAAAAAATTACAAGTTTGCCAGGAAGGAGTTCAAGAATAAAATTATGAGAGCCAGAGGGATAATGAGAAGGCCTTGGTGAGCAGGATTAAGGAAAGCCCCAAGGCTTTCTATAGGTAGGTGAAGAGCAAGAGGATGAGCCTTGTGAGAATAGGACTAATCAGAAGCATGATTGGAAACGTGTGGATGGAGCCAGCGGAGGTATGTAATGACTATGTCGTTTCAGTATTCGCCAGTGAAAAAGAACTTGGCAGTTGTAGGGATGACTTACAGCAGATTGAAATGCTTGAGTGTATAGACATTAAGAAAGAGAATGTGCTGGAGCTTTTGAAAGGTACTAATAAGTACTAATAAGTCGCCGGGACTGGGCGAGATATACCCCAAGCTATTGAGAGAGGTGAGGGAGGAGATTGCTAAGCCTTTGGCGATGATCTTTCCATCATCAATATTGATGGGAGAAGTACGAGAGGACTTGAAGGTTGCAAATGTTGTTCCCTTGTTCAAGAAAGGGAGTAGAGATTACCCAAGAAATTATCGACCAGTGAGTCTTACTTCAGTAGGGGCAGGTTGTTGGAGAAGATCCTGAGAGGGAGGACTTATGTGCATTTGGAGAGACATAATCTGATTAGGGGTAGTCAGCATGGCTTTGACTAAGGGTAGGTTGTACCTTACAAGCCTGATTGATGAAGGTAGAGCAGTGGATTTCAGTAAGGCATTTGATAAGGTTCCCCATGCGAGGCTCATTCAGAAAGTATTGAGGCATGGGATCCAAGGAGACCTTGCTTTGTGGATCCAGAATTGGCTTGTCCACAGAAGGCAAGGGTGGTTGTGGATGGTTCGTATTCTGCATGGAGGACGATGCCCAGTTGTGTTTTCGCAGGGATCTGTTTTGGGATCCCTCCTCTTTATGATTTTTAAAAATGACCTGGATGAAGAAGTAGATTGGTGGGTTAGTAAGTTTGCTGATGACATAAAAGTGTTGTGAATAGTTTGAAGGGTGGTCAGAGGTTACACCACAACATCGAAAGGATGCAGAACTGGGCTGAGAAGTGGCACATGATGTTCAAATCACATAAGCATGAAGTGGTTCATTTAGGTAGGTCAAATTTGAAGACAGAATATAATATTAATGGTAAGACTCTTGGCAGTGTAGAGGATCAGTGAGATCTTGGGGTCCATGTCCACCGGACACTCAAAGCTGCTGCGCAGGTTGACAGTGTTGTTAAAAAGGCATATGGCGTGTTGGCCTTCATCAACCATGGGATTGAGTTCAAGAGCCGTGCAGTAATGTTACAGCTATATAGGACCTTAGTCAGACACCATTTGGAATACTGTGGTCAGTTCTGGTCACCTCATAACAGGAAGGATATGGATACTGTAGCAAGAGTACACAGAAGATTTACAAGGACGTTGCCTGGATTGGAGGGCATACCTTATGAGAATAGGTTGAGTGAACTTGGCCTTTTCCCTTTGGAGCGACGGAGGAAGAGAGGTGACCTGATAGAGGTGTGTAAGATGATGAGAGGCATTGATCGTGTGGATAGTCAGAGGCTTTTTCCCAGGGCTGAAATGGCTAACACGAGAGGGCACAATTTTAAGGTGCTTGGAAGTAGGTACAAGGGGATGTCAGAGGGAAGTTTTTCACACAGCGAGTGGTGGGTGAGTGGAATGCACTGCCAGTGACAGTGGTGGAGGTGGATACAACAGGGTCTTTTAAGATCCTATTAGATGAGTAGATGGAGCTTAGAAAAATAGAGGGCTATGCGCTAGGGAAATTCTAGGCGATTTCTATAGTAGGTTACATGGTCGGCACAACACTGTGGGCCGAAGGGCCTGTACTGTGCTGTAGATTTCTATGTTCTGTGTTAAGACACGGTGCTGTGGGCTGAAGGGCCTGTTCTGCGCTGTAGTGTTCTATAAGTGTTTACCTTGCAATTCCCACATACCAAGAAGGAATAATGAAACTTGAATTAATTAACAAAAGGGACAGCAAATGTGTGCACCAATAACCCCACAGATGATATGCAAAAGCTAATCAACTCACAGCTCGGTCAAGATGTCAGCCAGACAGGACAGCGAGTACAGCAGACCGTCACTTCCACACTAAAGATCTGGTTAAGAGTGTGAAACTTTGAAAAGCTCTTCCATTGAATTTCAGTAACCCCCCCCCCAACCCTGTGAGCTCATGAACAAAAAGGCTGATGATTGTTACGATTCATGATGTCACAGGGACAGGCGTTCCACATTCGGTATCTGTCCCGAGAAAGGCTGCAGTAGTGAACAAGTTTTTACTCCTTCACTCCTGGAAGGCGGTAAAACGTACTGACCAATCTATAAGAGCAAGGAACAGAATTAGGCCATTCGACCCATCGAATCTGTTCTGCTATTCAATCATCCCTCTCAACTGCATTCTCCTGCCTTCTTCCCATAACCTTTGACGCTCTGACTAATCTCCAATTAACCTCTGTTTTAAATATACCCAATAACTTAGCCCGTCTGTGGTAATGAGTTCGACAGATTCATCACCCGCTGACTAAAAAAATTACTCATCTCTGTTCTAAATGGACATCCCTTTATTCTGAGGCTGTGCCCTCTGAATCGAAGTAAGCTCCAGAGAATTGTAAGATTAGTCAGCTCCTCAGTATCCAAGACATCTTCAAGGAGTGGTGCCTCAGACAGCAGCTTCCATCATCAAAGACCCCCATCACCCAGGACCTGCCCTCTTCTCATTCTTACCATCAGGAAGGAGGTACAGAAGCCCGAAGGCACACCTCAGTGATTCAGGAACAGCTTCTTCCCCTCTGCCATCCAATTTCTGAATGGACATTGAACCCATGAATACTACCTCTTTACTTTTTACGTAATTTCTGTTTTTGCACTATTTTAATTTAACTATATGATATACATACTATAACCCAGTGTTTTCTATATTTATCACGTATAGCATTGTGCTGCTACTGCATTAACACATTTCATGACATTCAGTGTGCCGGTGATTCTGATGCTGGTCTAAAACTCTCCCACTACAGGAAACATCCTCTCTACATCAACGCTATCCAGGTCTTTCAATATTCAATGGGATCTGCACCCCCCTTCATTTTTCTAAACTCCAGCGACAGTCATCAAACCAGAGACCCAGAGCCATCAAATGCATCTAATAAGTTAACCCATTCATTCCCAGAACCACTCTCATGAACCTCATCTGGACCCTCTCCACTGCCAGCACAGCCAAGGTGCCCAAAACTGCTCAAGATATACTCCCAAGTGCAATCCTACTAGTATTGAAGAGGGAATTCCAGGATTTAGTCCTGGTAAAGGAATATGGCATTGGATTTGAAGGGAAACCTGCTGATGGTGGTGTTCTTATCTCAGCGGTAGAGGTCACAGGTTTGGGAGATGCTGGGAGATAGTGCACACTGAGACAGAGCTGAATGCTTAAGGTGGTGGGTGGGACACTATTCAAACTGACAGCACTGAGAGTGGTAAGCGTAAAAGAGTTGGGTGCTTACTGTTCTGGTTAACAACGGATGGGGCAATCCGGGTCATATTATGATCGAGGAACGCGTTTATAGACCGGATATTGAACCTTTTGCTGTTGGACCCCGGCCATATTCCACCGGGATACAACACTGGGCGTCACGGGAGGTTGTTCCTGCCTGTGACCATCGAACTTATGCAGCTCCTCCCGTGGAGGGTCAGATGCCCTGAGTCAATGGACTGGTCCTGGACTTATTTCCATCTGGCATAGTTTGCATATTGTTGTTTGATTGTTTGTGGTTTTTGTTATTGCTATATTTATGCTCTATTCTTGGTTGGTGCGGCTGTAATGAAACCCAGTTTCCCTCGGGATCAATAAGTATATCTATCTATCTATCTATCTAAACAGGCAGCATCTGTCCTGTTTATTTTATTTCATTTATTTAGAGATACTGTGTGCATCAGGCCCTTCTGGTCCAAAGAGCCACAATGCTCAATAACCAGACGATTTAACCCCAGCCTAATCGCACAATGATTTATAACAAACAAGTAATCTACCAACACGTACATCCTTAGACTGTGGGAGGAAAGCAGAGCACCCAGAAAAACTCATGTTGTCACGTGAAGTACACACAAACTCCTTACAGACAGCGTCAACGCTGAACTTTCAACTCCAACATGCAAAGCTGCAATTGTGCCAAGCTAACTGCGACACTAGCTAGGTTCCAGTCAGCGGAGCAACTCTCACCAGACAAGTGTGGCACTATTCCACTCAGACTGAGAGCTTCAGGGAAAAGGGAGATGGAGGCAGACAGTGGAAAGCGGATTGAAACAACGGAAGTGGGACAGATCGGGGGCGGAAGAGTCAATGAGATGGGAGTGGGGAATGGGAAAGGGGGTCAGAGAGGAGTGATTAGGGGAATGGAGGAATATTCAGGGAAGGGTGATAAGGGGAAATGGAAGGATCAGTGAGGGGTGATTGGGGTAAGGGGAGGGGAACAAGGGTCAGTGAGGGGTGGGTTATCAGGGGGAACAGGAGGGGAAGAGGAAGGGGGACAAGTGAAGGGTGATCAGGGGGAATTCAGGGGTAAGTGAGGGGTGGTCAGAGAACAGGATGGGGGATGGGGGCTCAGTGAGGGTAGATCAGGAGGAACTGGAGGAGGAGGAGGACAGTGAGGGATAATCGGGGGAACGAAGGGGTCAGTGGCAGGTGATCGGGCGAATGGGGGTTAGTGAGGGGTGATCAGAGGGAATGGAAGGGGAAGGGATCAGTGAGGGGTTATCAGGGAAAATGGAGAGAGGGAGTAGTCTGTGAGGGGTGATCAGAGGGAACAGGAGGGGAGGGGGTGTCAGTGAGGGATTATTGGGGGAATGGGGGTCAGTGAGAGGAGATCGGTGTGAATGGCAGGGGGAGGAATCAGTGAGGGGCAATCAAGGGGAATGGGAGGAGGGAGGGGGTCAGTGAGCTGTGATCAGGGGAATGGGAGAGGGTCAGTGAGGGGTGATCGGGGGTACGGGGGATTGCGGGGTGATCAGGGAAACGGAGAGAGTCAGTGAGGGGTGATCGGGGGTACGGGGGATTGGGGGGTGATCGGGGGACGGAAGGGTGTCAGTGAGGGGTGATCGGGGAAACGGGAAAGGGATTGAGGGGTGATCGGGCGTACGGGGGATTGCGGGGTGATCGGGGAGAACGGGAGAGGGATTGCGGGGTGATCAGGGAGAACGGGAGAGGGATTGCGGGGTGATCAGGGGGAGGGGAGAGGGTCAGTGAGGTGTGATCAGGGGGCACGGGGGATTGCGGGGTGATCGGGGAGAACGGGAGAGGGATTGCGGGGTGATCAGGAGAACGGGAGAGGGATTGCGGGGTAGATCAGGGGGAGGGGAGAGGGTCAGTGAGGGGTGATCAGGGGGTACGGGGATTGCGGGGTGATCAGGGGGTACGGGGATTGCGGGGTGATCAGGGGGTACGGGGATTGCGGGGTGATCAGGGGGTACGGGGATTGTGGGGTGATCAGGGGGTATGGGGATTGCGGGGTGATCAGGGGGAGGGGACAGGGTCCGTGAGGGGTGATCAGGGGGTACGGGGATTGCGGGATGGATCAGGGAGAGGGGAGAGGGTCAGTGAGGGGTGATCAGGGGGGTACGGGGATTGCGGGGTGATAAGGGGGAGGGGAGAGGGTCAGTGGGGGTGATCAGGGGGTACGGGAAAGGGATTGCGGGGTGATCAGGGAAACGGGAGAGGGTCAGTGAGGGGTGATCAGGGGGTATGGGGGATTGCGGGGTGATCGGGGGGATGGTAGAGAGTCAGTGAGGGGTGATCAGGGGGTACGGGGGATTGCGGGGTGATCGGGGAGAACGGGAGAGGGATTGCGGGGTGATCAGGGGAGGGGAGAGGGTCAGTGAGGGTGATCAGGGGGTACGGGGGATTGCGGGGTGATCGGGGGGTACGAGGGATTGCGGGGTGATCGGCAGGGTACGGGGGATTGCGGGGTGATCGGGAGAATGGGAGAAGGATTGCGGGGTGATCGGGGGAGGGGAGAGGGTCAGTGAGGGGTGATCAGGGGGTACGGGGGATTGCGGGGTGATCGGGGGGTACGAGGGATTGCAGGGTGATCGGGGGGTACGGGGGATTGCGGGGTGATCGGGGAGAACGGGAGAGGGATTGTGGGGTGATCAGGGGGAGGGGAGAGGGTCAGTGAGGGGTGATCGGGGGTACGGGGGATTGCGGGGTGATCAGGGGACGGGAGAGGGTCAGTGAGGGGTGATCAGGGGGTACGGGGGATTGCGGGGTGATCGGGGGGAGGGGAGAGGGTCAGTGGGGGGTGATCAGGGGGGTACGGGGGATTGCGGGGTGATCAGGGGGAGGGGAGAGGGTCAGTGAGGGGTGATCAGGGGGTATGGGGGATTGCGGGGGCGATCAGGGGGAGGGGAGAGGGTCAGTGAGGGGTGATCAGGGGGTACGGGGGATTGCGGGCTGATCAGGGGGAGGGGAGAGGGTCAGTGAGGTCTGATCAGGGGGTACGGGGGATTGCGGGGGTGATCAGGGGGAGGGGAGAGGGTCAGTGAGGGGTGATTGGGGGGTACGGGGGATTGCGGGGTGATCAGGGGGAGGGGAGAGGGTCAGTGAGGGGTGATCAGGGGGTACGGGGGATTGCGGGGTGATCAGGGAGAACGGGAGAGGGATTGCGGGGTGATCAGGGGGAGGGGAGGAGGGTCAGTGAGGGGTGATCAGGGGGTACGGGGGATTGCGGGGTGATCGGGGGGAGGGGAGAGGGTCAGTGAGGGGTGATCAGGGGGTACGGGGGATTGCGGGGTGATCGGGGAGAACGGGAGAGGGTCAGTGAGGGGTGATCGGGGGTACGGGGGATTGCGGGTGATCAGGGGGAGGGGAGAGGGTCAGTGAGGGGTGATCAGGGGTACGGGGGATTGCGGGGTGATCAGGGGGAGGGGAGAGGGTCAGTGAGGGGTGATTGGGGGGTACGGGGGATTGCGGGGTGATCAGGGGGAGAGGGGAGAGGGTTAGTGAGGGGTGATCGGGGGTACGGGGGATTGCGGGCTGATCAGGGGGAGGGGAGAGGGTCAGTGAGGGGTGATCAGGGGGTACGGGGATTGCGGGGTGATAAGGGGGAGGGGAGAGGGGTCAGTGGGGGTGTCAGGGGGTACGGAAAGGGATTGCGGGGTGATCAGGGAAACGGGAGAGGGTCAGTGAGGGGTGATCAGGGGGTATGGGGGATTGCGGGGTGATCGGGGGGATGGTAGAGAGTCAGTGAGGGGTGATCAGGGGGTACGGGGGATTGCGGGGTGATCGGGGAGAACGGGAGAGGATTGCGGGGTGATCAGGGGGAGGGGAGAGGGTCAGTGAGGGGTGATCAGGGGGTACGGGGGTTGCGGGGTGATCGGGGGGGTACGAGGGATTGCGGGGTGATCGGCAGGGTACGGGGGATTGCGGGGTGATCGGGGGAGAATGGGAGAAGGATTGCGGGGTGATCGGGGGAGGGGAGAGGGTCAGTGAGGGTGATCAGGGGGTACGGGGGATTGCGGGGTGATCGGGGGGTACGAGGGATTGCAGGTGATTGGGGGTACGGGGATTGCGGGGTGATCGGGGAGAACGGAAGAGGGATTGTGGGGTGATCAGGGGGAGGGGAGAGGGTCAGTGAGGGGTGATCGGGGGGTACGGGGGATTGCGGGGTGATCGGGGGGACGGGAGAGGGTCAGTGAGGGGTGATCAGGGGTACGGGGGATTGCGGGGTGATCGGGGGGAGGGGAGAGGGTCAGTGGGGGTGATCAGGGGGTACGGGGGATTGCGGGGTGATCAGGGGGAGGGGAGAGGGTCAGTGAGGGGTGATCAGGGGGTATGGGGGATTGCGGGGTGATCAGGGGGAGGGGAGAGGGTCAGTGAGGGGTGATCAGGGGGTACGGGGATTGCGGGCTTGATCAGGGGGAGGGGAGAGGGTCAGTGAGGTGTGATCAGGGGGTACGGGGGATTGCGGGGTGATCAGGGGGAGGGGAGAGGGTCAGTGAGGGGTGATTGGGGGGTACGAGGGATTGCGGGGTGATCAGGGGGAGGGGAGAGGGTCAGTGAGGGGTGATCAGGGGGTACGGGGGATTGCGGGGTGATCAGGGAGAACGGGAGAGGGATTGCGGGGTGATCAGGGGAGGGGAGAGGGTCAGTGAGGGGTGATCAGGGGGTACGGGGATTGCGGGGTGATCGGGGGGAGGGGAGAGGGTCAGTGAGGGGTGATCAGGGGGTACGGGGGATTGCGGGGTGATCGGGGAGACGGGAGAGGGTCAGTGAGGGGTGATCGGGGGGTACGGGGGATTGCGGGGTGATCAGGGGGAGGGGAGAGGGTCATGAGGGGTGATCAGGGGGTACGGGGGATTGCGGGGTGATCGGGGGGAGGGGAGAGGGTCAGTGAGGGGTGATCGGGGGTACGGGGGATTGCGGGCTGATCAGGGGGAGGGGAGAGGGTCAGTGAGGGGTGATCAGGGGGTACGGGGGATTGCGGGTGATCAGGGGGAGGGGAGAGGGTCAGTGAGGGGTCATCAGGGGGTACGGGGGATTGCGGGTGATCAGGGGGAGGGAGAGGGTCAGTGAGGGGGTGATTGGGGGGTACGGGGGATTGCGGGGTGATCAGGGGGAGGGAGAGGGTTAGTGAGGGTGATCAGGGGTACGGGGGATTGCGGGGTGATAGGGGAGAACAGGAGAGGGTCAGTGAGGGGTGATCGGGGGGTACGGGGGATTGCGGGGTGATCGGGGGGAGGGGAGCGGGTCAGTGAGGGGTGATCGGGGGGTACGGGGGATTGCGGGCTGATCAGGGGGAGGGGAGAGGGTCAGTGAGGGGTGATCAGGGGTACGGGGGATTGCGGGGTGATCGGGGGGAGGGGAGAGGGTCAGTGAGGGGTGATCGGGGGGAGGGGAGAGGGATTGCGGGGTGATCGGGGGAGGGAGAGGGTCAGTGAGTGGTGATCAGGGGGTACGAGGGATTGCGGGGTGATCAGGGGGAGGGGAGAGGGTCAGTGAGGGGTGATCAGGGGGTACGGGGGATTGCGGGGTGATCGGGGGAAGGGAGAGGGTCAGTGAGGGGGTGATCAGGGGGTACGGGGGATTGCGGGGTGATCAGGGGGAGGGGAGAGGGTCAGTGAGGGGTGATCAGGGGGTACGGGGATTGCGGGGTGATCGGGGGAGGGAGAGGGTCAGTGAGGGGTAATTGGGGGTACGGGGGATTGCGGGGTGATCGGGGAGGAGAGAGGGTCAGTGAGGGTGATCAGGGGGTACGGGGGATTGCGGGGTGATTGGGAGAACGGGAGATGGTCAGTGAGGGGTGATCGGGGGGAGGGGAGAGGGTCAGTGAGGGTGATCAGGGGGAGGGGAGAGGGTCAGTGAGGGGTGATCGGGGGTACGGGGGACTGCGGGTTGATCAGGGGGAGGGGAGAAGGTCAGTGAGGGGTGATCAGGGGGTACGGGGGATTGCGGGGTGATCGGGGAGAACGGGAGAGGGATTGCGGGTGATCAGGGGGAGGGGAGAGGGTCAGTGAGGGGTGATCAGGGGGTACGGGGGATTGCGGGGTGATCAGGGGGAGGGGAGAGGGTCAGTGAGGGGTGATCAGGAGAGGAGAGAGAGTGATAGGGGGGAACAGGAAAGGAATTGCGGGTGATCAGGGGGAGGGGAGAGGGTCAGTGAGGGGTGATCAGGGGGTACGGGGGATTGCGGTGTGTTCAGGGGGAGGAGAGAGGGTCAGTGAGGGGTGATCGGGGGTAGGAGGGATTGCGGGGTGATCGGGGGGGTACGGGGGATTGCGGGGTGATCGGGGGGTACGGGGGATTGCGGGGTGATCAGGGGGTACGGGGGATTGCGGGGTGATCGGGGAGAACGGGAGAGGGTCAGTGAGGGTGATCAGGGGGTACGAGGGATTGCGGGGTGATCAGGGGGAGGGGAGAGGTCAGTGAGGGGTGATCAGGGGGTACAGGGGATTGCGGGGTGATCGGGGAGAACGGGAGAGGGTCAGTGAGGGGTGATCGGGGGTACGGGGGATTGCGGGGTGATCAGGGGGAGGGGAGAGGTCAGTGAGGGGTGATCAGGGGGTACGGGGGATTGCGGGGTGATCGGGGGAAGAACGGGAGAGGGTTAGTGAGGGGTGATCAGGGGGTACGGAGGATTGCGGGGTGATCAGGGGAGGGGAGAGGGTCAGTGAGGGGTGATCAGGGGGTACGGGGATTGCGGGGTGATCGGGGAGAACGGGAGAGGGTTAGTGAGGGGTGATCAGGGGGTACGGAGGATTGCGGGGTGATCAGGGGGAGGGGAGAGGGTCAGTGAGGGGTGATCAGGGGGTACGGGGGATTGCGGGGTGATCGGGGAGAACGGGAGAGGGATTGCAGGGTGATCGGGGAGAGGAGAGAGGGTCAGTGAGGGGTGATCAGGGGGTACGGGGGATTGCGGGGTGATCGGGGAGAATGGGAGAGGATTGCGGGGTGATCGGGGGAGGGGAGAGGGTCAGTGAGGGGTGATCAGGGGGTACGGGGGATTGCAGGGTGATCGGGGGGAGGGGAGAGGGTCAGTGAGGGTGATCAGGGGGAGGGGAGAGGGTCAGTGAGGGGTGATCAGGGGGTACGGGGGATTGCGGGTGATCAGGGGGAGGGGAGAGGGTCAGTGAGGGGTGATCGGGGGTACGGGGGATTGCGGGGTGATCAGAGGGAGGGGAGAGGGTCAGTGAGGGGTGATCAGGGGGTACGGGGGATTGCGGGGTGATCAGGGGGAGGGAGAGGGTCAGTGAGGGGTGATCAGGGTGGTACGGGGGATTGCGGGTGATCAGGGGGAGAGGAGAGGGTCAGTGAGGGGTGATTGGGGGGTACGGGGATTGCGGGGTGATCGGGGGAGGGGAGAGGGATTGCGGGGTGATCAGGGGGAGGGGAGAGGGTCAGTGAGGGGTGATCAGGGGGTACGGGGGATTGCGGGTGATCAGGGGGAGGGGAGAGGGTCAGTGAGGGGTGATCGGGGGTACGGGGGATTGCGGGTGATCAGGGGAGGGGGAGAGGGTCAGTGAGGGGTGATCAGGGGGTACGGGGGATTGCGGGGTGATAGGGGAGAACAGGAGAGGGTCAGTGAGGGGTGATCGGGGGTACGGGGATTGCGGGGTGATCAGGGGGAGGGGAGAGGGTCAGTGAGGGGTGATCGGGGTGTACGGGGGATTGCGGGGTGATCAGGGGGAGGGGAGAGGGTCAGTGAGGGGTGATCGGGGTGTACGGGGGATTGCGGGGTGATCGGGGGGAGGGGAGAGGGTCAGTGAGGGGTGATCAGGGGGTACGGGGGATTGCGGGGTGATCGGGGGGAGGGGAGAGGGTCAGTGAGGGGTGATCAGGGGGTACGGGGGGATTGCGGGGTGATCAGGGGAGGGGAGAGGTCAGTGAGGGGTGATCGGGGGGTACGGGGATTGCGGGGTGATCGGGGGAAGGGAGAGGGTCAGTGAGGGGTGATCAGGGGGTACGGGGGATTGCGGGGTGATCGGGGGAGGGGAGAGGGTCAGTGAGGGGTGATCAGGGGGTACGGGGGATTGCGGGGTGATCGGGAGAACGGGAGAGGGATTGCGGGGTGATCGAGGAGGGGAGAGGGTCAGTGAGGGGTGATCAGGGGGTACGGGGGATTGCGGGGTGATCGGGGGAGGGAGAGGGTCAGTGAGGGGTGATCAGGGGGTACGGGGGATTGCGGGGTGATCGGGGGGAGGGGAGAGGGTCAGTGAGGGGTGATCAGGGGGTACGGGGGGATTGCGGGGTGATCGGGGGGAGGGGAGAGGATCAGTGAGGGGTGATCAGGGGGTACGGGGGATTGCGGGTGATCGGGGGGAGGGGAGAGGGTCAGTGAGGGGTGATCAGGGGGTACGGGGGATTGCGGGGTGATCGGGGTGTACGGGGGATTGTGGGTGATCGGGGGGAGGGGAGAGGGTCAGTGAGGGGTGATCAGGGGGTACGGGGGATTGCGGGGTGATCGGGGGGAGGGGAGAGGGTCAGTGAGGGGTGATCGGGGGGTACGGGGGATTGCGGGGTGATCGGGGGGAGGGGAGAGGGTCAGTGAGGGGTGATCAGGGGGTACGGGGGATTGCGGGGTGATCAGGGGAGGGGGAGAGGGTCAGTGAGGGGTGATCAGGGGGTACGGGGGATTGCAGGGTGATCGGGGGGAGGGGAGAGGGTCAGTGAGGGGTGATCAGGGGGAGGGGAGAGGGTCAGTGAGGGGTGATCAGGGGGTACGGGGGATTGCGGGGTGATCAGGGGGAGGGGAGAGGGTCAGTGAGGGGTGATCGGGGGGTACGGGGGATTGCGGGTGATCAGAGGGAGGGAGAGGGTCAGTGAGGGGTGATCAGGGGGTACGGGGGATTGCGGGGTGATCAGGGGGAGGGGAGAGGGTCAGTGAGGGGTGATCAGGGGGTACGGGGGATTGCGGGGTGATCAGGGGAGAGAGAGAGGGGTCAGTGAGGGGTGATTGGGGGGTACGGGGGATTGCGGGGTGATCGGGGGAGGGGAGAGGATTGCGGGGTGATCAGGGGGAGGGGGAGAGGGTCAGTGAGGGGTGATCAGGGGGTACGGGGGATTGCGGGTGATCAGGGGGAGGGGAGAGGGTCAGTGAGGGGTGATCGGGGGGTACGGGGATTGCGGGGTGATCAGGGGAGGGGAGAGGGTCAGTGAGGGGTGATCAGGGGGTACGGGGGATTGCGGGGTGATAGGGGAGAACAGGAGAGGGTCAGTGAGGGGTGATCGGGGGGTACGGGGGATTGCGGGGTGATCGGGGGAGGGGGAGAGGGTCAGTGAGGGGTGATCAGGGGGTACGGGGGATTGCGGGGTGATCAGGGGGAGGGGAGAGGGTCAGTGAGGGGTGATCAGGGGGTACGGGGGATTGCGGGGTGATCAGGGGGAGGGGAGAGGGTCAGTGAGGGGTGATCGGGTGTACGGGGGATTGCGGGGTGATCAGGGGGAGGGGAGAGGGTCAGTGAGGGGTGATCAGGGGGTACGGGGGATTGCGGGGTGATCAGGGGGAGGGCAGGCAGAGGGTCAGTGAAGGGTGATCAGGGGTGTACGGGGGGATTGCGGGGTGATCAGGGGGAGGGGAGAGGGTCAGTGAGGGGTGATCAGGGGGTACGGGGGATTGCGGGGTGATCAGGGGGAGGGGAGAGGGTCAGTGAGGGGTGATCGGGGGTGTACGGGGGATTGCGGGGTGATCAGGGGGAGGGGTGAGGTCAGTGAGGGGTGATCGGGGTGTACGGGGGATTGCGGGGTGATCAGGGGGAGGGGAGAGGGTCAGTGAGGGGTGATCAGGGGGTACGGGGGATTGCGGGGTGATCGGGGGAGGGGAGAGGGTCAGTGAGGGGTGATCAGGGGGTACGGGGGATTGCGGGGTATTCGGGGGAGGGGAGAGGGTCAGTGAGGGGGTGATCAGGGGTACGGGGGATTGCGGGGTGATCAGGGGGAGGGGAGAGGGTCAGTGAGGGGTGATCGGGGGGTACGGGGATTGCGGGGTGATCGGGGGAGGGGAGAGGGTCAGTGAGGGGTGATCGGGGGGTACGGGGGATTGCGGGGTGATAGGGGGGAGGGGAGAGGGTCAGTGAGGGGTGATCAGGGGTACGGGGGATTGCGGGGTGATCGGGGGAGGGGAGAGGGTCAGTGAGGGGTGATCGGGGGGTACGGGGGATTGCGGGGTGATAGGGGGGAGGGAGAGGGTCAGTGAGGGGTGATCGGGGGGTACGGGGGATTGCGGGGTGATCAGGGGGAGGGGAGAGGGTCAGTGAGGGGTGATCGGGGGGTACGGGGGATTGCGGGGTGATCAGGGGGAGGGGAGAGGGTCAGTGAGGGGTGATCGGGGGGTACGGGGGATTGCGGGGTGATCAGGGGGAGGGGAGAGGGTCAGTGAGGGGTGATCGGGGTGTACGGGGGGATTGCGGGGTGATCAGGGGGAGGGGAGAGGGTCAGTGAGGGGTGATCGGGGTGTACGGGGGATTGCGGGGTGATCGGGGGGAGGGGAGAGGGTCAGTGAGGGGTGATCAGGGGGTACGGGGGATTGCGGGGTGATCGGGGGAGGGGAGAGGGTCAGTGAGGGGTGATCAGGGGGTACGGGGGATTGCGGGGTGATCAGGGGGAGGGGAGAGGGTCAGTGAGGGTGATCGGGGGGTACGGGGATTGCGGGGTGATCGGGGGGAAGGGAGAGGGTCAGTGAGGGGTGATCGGGGGGTACGGGGGATTGCGGGGTGATAGGGGGGAGGGGAGAGGGTCAGTGAGGGGTGATCGGGGGGTACGGCTGATTGCGGGGTGATCAGGGGGAGGGGAGAGGGTCAGTGAGGGGTGATCGGGGAGAACGGGAGAGGGATTGTGGGGTGATCAGGGGGAGGGAGAGGGTCAGTGAGGGGTGATCAGGGGGTACGGGGGATTGCGGGGTGATCAGGGGGAGGGGAGAGGGTCAGTGAGGGGGTGATCGGGGGGTACGGGGGATTGCGGGGTGATAGGGGGAGGGGAGAGGGTCAGTGAGGGGTGATCGGGGGGTACGGGGGATTGCGGGGTGATCAGGGGGAGGGGAGAGGGTCAGTGAGGGGTGATCAGGAGAGGAGGGAGGGTGATAGGGGGGAACAGGAAGGAATTGCGGGGTGATCAGGGAGAGGGGAGAGGGTCAGTGAGGGGTGATCGGGGGTACGGGGGATTGCGGGGTGATCAGGGGGTACGGGGATTGCGGGGTGATCGGGGGGAGGGGGAGAGGGTCAGTGAGGGGTGATCAGGGGGTACGGGGGATTGCGGGGGTGATCGGGGGGAGGGGAGAGGGTCAGTGAGTGGTGATCAGGGGGTACGAGGGATTGCGGGGTGATCAGGGGGAGGGGGAGAGGGTCAGTGAGGGGTGATCGGGGGGTACGGGGGATTGCGGGGTGATCAGGGGGAGGGGAGAGGGTCAGTGAGGTGGTGATCAGGGGGTACGGGGATTGCGGGGTGATCAGGGGGAGGGGAGAGGGTCAGTGAGGGGTGATCGGGGGGTACGGGGATTGCGGGGTGCTCGGGGGAGGGGAGAGGGTCAGTGAGGGTGATCAGGGGGTACGGGGATTGCGGGGTGATAGGGGGGAGGGGAGAGGGTCAGTGAGGGGGGATCGGGGGGTCGGGGGAGGGCGGGGGGAGCAGGGGGAGGGGAGGGGCAGGAGGGGTGAGCAGGGGGGACGGGGGATTGCGGGGGATCAGGGGGAGGGGAGGGTCAGTGAGGGGGGGAGCGGGGGTCGGGGATTGCGGGTGAGCAGGGGGGGGGGGGGAGGGGGCGGAGGGGGAGGGGGGGGATGGGGGAGGGGGGAGGGCGGGGGGGAGGTCGGGGGTGGGGGGAGGGGGTCGGGGGAGCGGGGGTCGGGGGGGGAGGGGCGGGGGGGGAGCGGGGGGACGGGGTTGCGGGGTGATCGGGGGGAGGGGAGAGGGTCAGGGGGGGGGAGCGGGGGTCGGGGTTGCGGGTGAGCGGGGAGGGGAGAGGGGCAGGAGGGGGGGAGCGGGGGTGGGAGGCGGGGGGTGCGGGGGAGGGGGAGGGGGCAGGGGTGAGGGGGGTCGGGGGTGCGGGGGAGCGGGGAGGGGAGAGGGCAGTGGAGGGGGATCGGGGGTCGGGGGATTGCGGGGGAGCGGGGAGGGGAGAGGGTCAGGGAGGGGTAGGGGGAGGGGGTGCGGGGGAGGGGGAGGGGTGAGGGCGGGGGGGGGGGAGGGGGGGCGGGGGAGGGGGTAGGGGGGAGGGGCGAGGGGTGAGGGGGGGGGGGGGGGGGGGGTGGGGGGGGTGGGGGGGGGGGGGTGGGGGGGGGGGGGGGGGGGGGGGGGGGGGGGTGGGGGGGGGGTGGGGGGGGGGGGGGGGGTGGGGGGGGGGGGTGGGGGGGGGGGGGGGGGGGGGGGGGGGGGGGGGGGGGGGGGGGGTGGGGGGGGGGGTGGGGGGGGGGGTGGGGGGGGGGGGGGGGGGGGAGGGGGGTGGGGGTGGTGGGGGGGGGGGGGGGGGGGGGGGGGGGGGGGGGGGGGGGGGGGGGAGGGGGGGGGGGGGGGGGGGGGGGGGGGGGGGGGGGGGGGGGGGGGGGGGGGGTGGGGGGGGGGGGGGTGGGGGGGGGGGGGGGGGGGGGGGGGGGGGGTGGGGGGGGGGGGGGGGGGGGGGGGGGGGGGGGGGGGGGGGGGTGGGGGGGGGGGGGGGGGGGGGGGGGGGGGGGGTGGGGGGGGGGGGGGGGGGGGGGGGGGGGGGGGGGGGGGGGGGGGGGGGGGGGGGGGGGGGTGGGGGGGGGGGGGGGGGGGGGAGGGGGGGGGGGGGGGGGGGGGGGGGGGGGGGGGGGGGGGGGGGGGGGGGGGGGGGGGGGGGGGGGGGGGGGGTGGGGGGGGGGGGGGGGGGGGGGGGGGGGGGGGGGGGGGGGGGGGGTGGGGGGGGGGGGGGGGGGGGGGGGGGGGGGGGGGGGGGGGGGGGGGGGGGGGGGGGGGGGGGGGGGGGGGGGGGGGGGGGGGGGGGGGGGGGGGGGGGGGGTGGGGGGGGGGGGGGGGGGGGTGGGGGGGGGGGGGGTGG